>NC_089830.1:25647729-25712729 GCF_035046505.1 Tiliqua scincoides
ACAGGCAGCGATAGAACAGCAAGGCACAAAAACTGGCCAAAAAGTGGCACAAAAAAGGCATAAAATGCAGCCATAAAAGCAGACGGTAAAATAACAATAAATAAGCATTGCCAGATAAATGCAGGGAGCAGTGGCAGAGAGGGGAATTAGATGCCCCCCCCCCCATTATTCTGGACACAATCTAACTGAAATTAAAATGATTTGGAAGGGTCTGGGGCAGAGCCAACACTTATCCACTTGAGCTGGGAAAGTAAAAGTTGGCTGATGGAGGGGAGAGGAAAATGTTCTTATTTTCCATTGCTTTGCTGGCATCCCAAAGTGTCACTGATCTGGGCAGGGTGGCAATTACTGATAAGTATTGAGCAGGAATGTTGGCAAACAAGGAATGCAGTGGGGAGAGTGGGGAAAGCATTAAGTCCTAGATGAAGGAGAGTTGGGGGGAGGATTCAGTGGGGTGGGAAGGCTTCAGAGGACCCAAAGAATGGTTGGGGGGGGAGCAGGCACGACAAACCTTTGCGCTAGATCCTGGATGTGTCCTTTGATTTTGACCCTCTTTCCCTCGCGCAGGCCTCCCAGGATGGGATAAGTGAAAGGAACGCTCTGTGGGGTGGAAAAGTAAGGAGGGGAGGTCAATGCATTCATGGTCCTTCTCTCTGAACTCTGAATCATTAACTGAATCATTAACTTCATGCCGGCAGTGATTACCCTGGCTGGCATGAAGATAAATCTCTGGATATGATGGGTGTTGCTATGCATTCGACTTTTCCAAAATCAGGCTTGTTTTTTTTTTTAAAAGATGGCCTTTGGGTTTCAAGGGCCTGGATCATGATGGGGGCATCTGGGAGAGAGAAACCCCACTCAAGCTTGGTAGAGGAGATGGGGAAGGGCAAGAGCCATGCTGGATTCTCTGCCCCCCCCCCCATGTCTTTTCCTGTGCAGCCTGGAAGCTTATGGAGGCCAAGCAATTCCCATCACTCAGCTCTACGCCAAGAAAAAATTCATCTGCTTCTCATCAGATGAGTTTGCATAATCTTCATCCAGAGCCTGGACACATGCCATCAGTCCTCCCATTGCCCTTGCCAGGATGCCCAGAAACCCCTAGCTGCAAGCAGGCAAGAAGGGTGGCATAGATGTGGCGGTGGTCAGCCACCTCCCCTGGGGCAGACTGTGCCTCACTGCATTAGAGGCATCTTGTCTCTGTGTTCAGTGCTGGGCAAACAGCTTGCATGGAGAACATGCTTGGCAGCCTGTCCTGTGGGCCCTTCTCTTGTTCATGTTCTCCCTCTGCACTCACCGGGTTCTGCTGTTTAAAAGCCATCCCGAAGCCTCAGCCCCACGTCCTTCACTGCCGGCGTCCTCCAGAAACGGGAGTGAATCTTTGCACAAGTTACCAGCTTTAGAATATGATTTCATTTCCTCAAATGAGAGGGAGGGGGAACTGGCTGCTCTCTGTTCTCTTATTTGCCAAACAAAAGCTGGATTTCTGTCCATACCCTGGTCGGAGCAGATATTTTTCTGGCAGCGTTCGCTTGTGACCTTTTCTGGCCCTGGAAAGGGAGGGAGGGCTATCACCCATGGAATTCCTGTGGTCCAGCTGTCGCAGTCAGAGGGCACATCTTCCCCAGCAAGCTTAACAGTGTTAATGCTGGCGATTCCTCTTTCTCAGGAAACTCTGCATGCTGGGGTTGGGAAAGGCCATCGTTTCCAGGATTCTCCAGGGTGCTGTGGATCAGGGACGTGCTGTGGGTGGGGACGCAGGTGAGGCAGAGCCTCCCTACCAAAGTCCTTCGGAAAGCAGCACCAGCACGGTGTGAAGCATGCAAGCACTCTCAACCCACATGCAAGAGCACACACTCACTGTTTTGGAAAGAGGGAAAGCAATTAAAAAAATGGAATTGGACAAAGTGCCAAGTCTGGATAGGTGCAATCCTGATTGTTGCAGAGCTCCAGGAGACGGACTCTGTATCCTCTAAATAAATTCCACTTTGTGACACAAAAATTGCTTATGTTGAATTTTTTTAATGTTTCTCATACAATTCAGAGGCGCTGCTTCCAACCACAGTCTTACTTTTCTTTGTATCATCAAAACTTCTTGAGTTATCTTAAATTTTGTGTGTGATGCCTAGTTTTGAGAAGCGCAAATGGATGGCATGTCCTAAACACCAGCATTCTTGAAATCCTCGCACAAAATGCACATCAAAATATTGTTCAAGTATTGTTCAAGTGAGATGCACAAAATTGTTCAAGTTTTGTTACAGAGCGTTATCGGAGGAAATTCTAGAAGGAAATGCCTGTCCCATGATGCAGCTGAGGTGAAAGTGGGCCCCATCTGCTGTCCCAACTCTTTCAGTAGACACACTATCTGCTGCCAATAGTGTCTTGCCCTGGAAAGCAACCGGGGGTGGAGGGGGGGGTGTGAAGTGGAGTTCAGATCTTCTGTCGGCATGGATTCAAGGCCTATTCTCAGAATTGTCTCTCAGGAACCAAGCCTACAGCTGATTAAACCCAGTATGGGTGTCACACAGAGATTCTGTCTGTGCCATGACCGCGTGGCTCTGACCAGAGGATGAAACTGAAGGGAAAGCAACCAGACTGGAAGAATAGCTCGGGAAAGGTCCTATGGTAGATCTGGAGCCCTAGAAAAGCTATCCAGGCACAGAGGCAACCCTGAGGCAGGTACCTTACCTGAAGGCGCTCCTTGTCCCAGAAGTTTGGGGGTGATGTAATGACGTTATCACATCACCCCTGATCCTGAATGGGCACACTGTTAGTTCGGATTTTGGAGAAGCAAACCACAGACAGGAGAATTCAGAGGACTTCTGACAAAAGTAAACGTTTACTCGTTTGCAAACGGGACCCCCCCACACACACACAGGTGGAGGACCGTGAAGAGTTACAATGATGCAGGTTTCATAGGGCATTCTAGATAGGGGAGGGGTACAAGAGCACACAAAGAGAGAAAAGCATCCAGGGGAAAAATAACGGTCTGTTATCCAACAGACAGGAAAACAACATTTGGCATTTGTTATCAGTTCAGGATGTTGATTTGAGAAGGGCAATTCTATGCGCATCACCATTTGTTTACAGAGGTATCCATTACAGAGGATCTGGTACTCTATCTCATCCCTTTACCCTAACACTTTCATCCTTATTTGTTTATTGCCACTATTTATGGCTTTCTGTTCACCCTTGGGGCCCATACTAGATTTCTTGCAGCCAGGCTGTTCTCTGAGAGGGATATTAGATGCTGGCTGGTAACATTCTTGGACAAGGGTCAGAGAGGGGCACACAAAGAATTTGGGCCTTGTGGGTATTTCAATATTGTGAGCTGGGCATTTTGGGACCAACCCTGACCTTCCTGGCTATCACATTGCATTAAATGGAATAAGCCCTGTAGACTGCCGCCAGTGAGTGATCTTTGACCATCTTCAGCCCCAGTCTCCACGTTCTTACCAGCAAGCAGCAAAAAGACAGTCGTCGGCAAGAATGCCAGGCAGCTGGGCCAGGAGCAGGCCAGGGATGGTAAGTGGTAAGGGCTCCCTTTTCTGGGGATGTCGCTGGGCATGGCCCACCCATCACCCCCCCTTGTGATGCCACTGGCCAGGCAGGCATGTTCTCTCATCTGAGCACCAAAGGGACTCTGCTGCTGCGTTCCTGGTGGGTGGTAGCCCTTTCTAGTTTGACATCAGCCGAGTGTGCGGAGAAGCCTGCATGCCAGTCATGTAACAGTAGGAGCACACAGTTGGTGCCCCTGTGCCACAGACAGGCAATTCAGGCTCCCTTCCTGAGGCCACCAAGGACTGAACTGCCATAGAAGGCCTTTGAGGAAGTCCGTCATCTCTTTGTATCCAAAGGACAGGAAAACTAATGACCTACTTGGCAGGGTGTACTTATTGATGTTACAGGATTTATCTAAGGACCAGTACTAAGAACCATCACTAACCCCCCCCCCCCCACTACTGGTTTTGCAAACGAAAGCAAAGGAAACAAAAGGTTTTCACTTACTGACTAGCTTGTGGTGGACACACCAACACCGTATTCGATGGGCTGAAACACAAAGAAATGCACACCAGACAATAAGGACAAATGTTTAGCCATAACCATCACCCCACTGGGCCCTCTGAGACCACCTCCTTTCCCAGCTTGGCCACTGTGCACCCAAAATCCACCTCTGGTCACCTTGAACCCCACAGGACAAACTCTTAGAAATAAATGAACATTCCTGGCTGCAGCTCTGCCTCTCTTTCTCATTCCCACTGAAGAAAAAAAACAGACATGGATGGATGGGTGGCACCAGGATGAGGTCTCTTGTTACCTGGTGTGCTCCCTGGGGCATTTGGTGGGCCACTGTGAGATACAGTTTGTGGAACTCCTTGCCACAGGATGTGGTGACGGCATCTGGCCTGGGTGCCTTTAAAAGGGGATTGGACACATTTCTGGAGGAAAAATCCATTACGGGTTACAAGCCATGATGTGTATGTGCAACCTCCTGATTTTAGAAATGGGCTATGTCAGAAGGCCAGATGCAAGGGAGGGCACCAGGATGAGGTCTCTTGTTATCTGGTGTGCTCCCTGGGGCATTTGGTGGGCCTCTGTGAGATACAGGAAGCTGGACGAGATGGGCCTATGGCCTGATCCAGTGGGGCTGTTCTTATGTTCTTAACTACAATTCCCAGGAAGCCTTGCAGGTCTCTTGTTATCTGGTGCGATCCCTGGGGCATTTGGTGGGCCGCTGTGAGATACAGGAAGCTGGACTAGATGGGCCTATGGCTTGATCCAGTGGGGCTGTTCTTATGTTCTTAACTACAATTCCCAGGAAGCCTTGCAGGTCTCTTGTTATCTGGTGCGATCCCTGGGGCATTTGGTGGGCCGCTGTGAGATACAGGAAGCTGGACTAGATGGGCCTATGGCCTGATCCAGTGGGGCTGTTCTTATGTTCTTAACTACAATTCCCAGGAAGCCTTGCAGGTCTCTTGTTATCTGGTGCGATCCCTGGGGCATTTGGTGGGCCGCTGTGAGATACAGGAAGCTGGACGAGATGGGCCTATGGCCTGATCCAGTGGGGCTGTTCTTATGTTCTTAACTACAATTCCCAGGAAGCCTTGCAGGTCTCTTGTTATCTGGTGCGATCCCTGGGGCATTTGGTGGGCCGCTGTGAGATACAGGAAGCTGGACGAGATGGGCCTATGGCCTGATCCAGTGGGGCTGTTCTTATGTTCTTAACTACAATTCCCAGGAAGCCTTGCAGGTCTCTTGTTATCTGGTGCGATCCCTGGGGCATTTGGTGGGCCGCTGTGAGATACAGGAAGCTGGACTAGATGGGCCTATGGCTTGATCCAGTGGGGCTGTTCTTATGTTCTTAACTACAATTCCCAGGAAGCCTTGCAGGTCTCTTGTTATCTGGTGCGATCCCTGGGGCATTTGGTGGGCCGCTGTGAGATACAGGAAGCTGGACGAGATGGGCCTATGGCCTGTTCCAGTGGGGCTGTTCTTCTGTTCTTAACTACAATTCCCAGGAGGCCTTGCAGGTCTTCTTGTTGTCTGGTGTGCTCCCTGGGGCATTTGGTGGGCCGCTGTGAGATCCAGGAAGCTGGACTAGATGGGCCTATGGCCTGATCCAGTGGGGCTGTTCTTATGTTCTTAACTACAATTCCCAGGAGGCCTTGCAGGTCTTCTTGTTGTCTGGTGTGCTCCCTGGGGCATTTGGTGGGCCGCTGTGAGATCCAGGAAGCTGGACTAGATGGGCCTATGGCTTGATCCAGTGGGGCTGTTCTTATGTTCTTAACTACAATTCCCAGGAAGCCTTGCAGGTCTCTTGTTATCTGGTGCGATCCCTGGGGCATTTGGTGGGCCGCTGTGAGATACAGGAAGCTGGACGAGATGGGCCTATGGCCTGATCCAGTGGGGCTGTTCTTATGTTCTTAACTACAATTCCCAGGAAGCCTTGCAGGTCTCTTGTTATCTGGTGCGATCCCTGGGGCATTTGGTGGGCCGCTGTGAGATACAGGAAGCTGGACGAGATGGGCCTATGGCCTGATCCAGTGGGGCTGTTCTTATGTTCTTAACTACAATTCCCAGGAAGCCTTGCAGGTCTCTTGTTATCTGGTGCGATCCCTGGGGCATTTGGTGGGCCGCTGTGAGATACAGGAAGCTGGACTAGATGGGCCTATGGCTTGATCCAGTGGGGCTGTTCTTATGTTCTTAACTACAATTCCCAGGAAGCCTTGCAGGTCTCTTGTTATCTGGTGCGATCCCTGGGGCATTTGGTGGGCCGCTGTGAGATACAGGAAGCTGGACGAGATGGGCCTATGGCCTGATCCAGTGGGGCTGTTCTTCTGTTCTTAACTACAATTCCCAGGAGGCCTTGCAGGTCTTCTTGTTGTCTGGTGTGCTCCCTGGGGCATTTGGTGGGCCGCTGTGAGATCCAGGAAGCTGGACTAGATGGGCCTATGGCCTGATCCAGTGGGGCTGTTCTTATGTTCTTAACTACAATTCCCAGGAAGCCTTGCAGGTCTCTTGTTATCTGGTGCGATCCCTGGGGCATTTGGTGGGCCGCTGTGAGATACAGGAAGCTGGACTAGATGGGCCTATGGCTTGATCCAGTGGGGCTGTTCTTATGTTCTTAACTACAATTCCCAGGAAGCCTTGCAGGTCTCTTGTTATCTGGTGCGATCCCTGGGGCATTTGGTGGGCCGCTGTGAGATACAGGAAGCTGGACGAGATGGGCCTATGGCCTGATCCAGTGGGGCTGTTCTTATGTTCTTAACTACAATTCCCAAGAAGCCTTGCAGGTCTCTTGTTATCTGGTGCGATCCCTGGGGCATTTGGTGGGCCGCTGTGAGATACAGGAAGCTGGACGAGATGGGCCTGTGGCCTGATCCAGTGGGGCTGTTCTTCTGTTCTTAACTACAATTCCCAGGAGGCCTTGCAGGTCTTCTTGTTGTCTGGTGTGCTCCCTGGGGCATTTGGTGGGCCGCTGTGAGATACAGGAGGCTGGACTAGATGGGCCTATGGCCTGATCCAGTGGGGCTGTTCTTATGTTCTTATGATGAGGCCGCCTCGTATGGAGTCCAGCTGTGCTCTATCACGCCCAGTTCTGTCTCCTACAACTAGCAACATCTCCATACGAGCATCACTGCTCTGAAATGCTTTACTGGCAGATGCCGGCCATCGAGCACAGGACTCTCCGGTTTTCTGTGAAGAAGGCAGTGAGCTCACCTTTTTCACTTTAACATTTTCCGCAGTCCCCATGGTGTACAAGGACCGAATGGATCCAATTTTGAAGTCATGGGTTTGCGTGTAGTCCAACTTGTCATGGACAGTGAACTAGAGAAAGAATGGAACCAGAGGGTGAGAGTGGCTCTCGGGACACAAGAAGTGGAATTCTGCAGGCATAATCTGCAGGTCCGCCTTTCCAGTGGCGTAGCTGGAGGGGGGGCGGAAAAGCCAGCCTGGCAGGGGGCAAGCTGCCCCTCCCTTCGGAGCCATTCCCGTGTGGCTCCGTTTTGCTCCCCCCGCCGGGAATGGCTCCGAAGGGAGGGGCCGCTTGCCCCTGCCAGGCTGGCTGCTCCGCCCCCCCTCCAGCTACGCCACCGCCCATTTCCACCAGTAGGTGGCAGCAAACAAACAAACAAAACCAGTTGCAAGACTCTTAAGAGATTTATTGTAGCATCCCATTTCATAGGGTGCAGCCCATCAGTGAAATATCACATTTGCATTTTCAATTAAACATAGTGATGGCTCAGATCCCAGGGACCAACCGCTAGAGTGATGGAGCAGCCAGAGGTATTTTTGCCACCCCATCCCCTGATTTAGTTAAGCATTTTCCTTCCAACCTGGCTTGCTTCCAGTACCAGAACCTTTGCTTGTTCGGTGACCAGAAAATGTAAGGCAGGGCTTGTGTGGCCCAGTATTGACAGAAGAGAACAAGAGGCTAGGAAAACTCAGAAGCCCTACCTGCCTGCGTTGGCTCGGTCATGTCGTGAGAATGGATGATGGCCGGATCCCAAAGGATCTCCTCTATGGAGAACTCGTGCAAGGAAAGCGCCCTACAGGTAGACCACAGCTGCGATACAAGGACATCTGCAAGAGGGATCTGAAGGCCTTAGGAGTGGACCTCAACAAGTGGGAAACCCTGGCCTCTGAGCGACCCGCTTGGAGGCAGGCTGTGCAACATGGCCTTTCCCAGTTTGAAGAGACACTTGGCCAACAGTCTGAGGCAAAGAAGGAAGGCCCATAGCCAGGGAGACAGGCCAGGGACAGACTGCACTTGCTCCCAGTGTGGAAGGGATTGTCACTCCCGAATCGGCCTTTTCAGCCACACTAGACGCTGTGCCAGAACCACCATTCAGAGCGCGATATCAGAATCTTTCGAGACTGAAGGTTGCCAACAGAGAAACCTGCCTTTCCTTGGCCAGATCCCTGACCCCCTGAAATTGGCCTTGCCCACCCTCACCTGTAAACATGCAGGTATGTCATCCAGACAAGCGTCACTACCCTCCATCCACTTCCCTGGTCGACACAATATTCCCACAAGGGCTGGTGCCAGGTTGGTGAGCCTCCAGGCGGGTGCTCCGGTGCCCCCACTGCTCTACTACAGATGGTTCAGGTGCCAGCCAGCCAAACAAATAACATGGACCAGAGAGGAGTCCTAGTCTACCCTTCAGGGAGAGCTGCCACATTCTGGTTTACCAAATCTTGCCGGTCATAGTATGCAAATCACCTGCTAATTATGCCTATACCAGTGTAGAAACACTGCCATTGTCCGGATGTAACTCTCAGTGAATGTAAATGCCAGTCCCCAGTTGGTGGGTGACCTGGGGCCAAATCCTGCAGGGGGGGGCCTCATGATGGAGCACTGGGCACTGGCAATATTGAAGGTCCAGAAACCCTCAGCGGTGCCCTTTGTGGCTAATCCCTGACACTACCCCTACATGCTCCCTGTCGTACTTCCTATCCTAAACAGTTCTCACCCCCTCCCCATCACACCATCCAGCCTGTCTACACAGGCCTTTTTGCATCTATATTTTCTTTCTTGCTACCATTTCCCCTACAAAAATACCACACAGAAGCTTCTGTCAAACATTGAAGGTCTTCAGCCATTCTTGTCCAACAAGACACATTTCCAACACTGGGTGGAGGCAGGAGTGTTACGTGAAAATCCCCTTTTTCCTTTTAAGTTGTGATTTTATATCTGTTTATGTATTATGGACTAATACAGGCCAAACCTCAAAACACAGGACACACTTCTCCCAGCACACTTTTCCAAAAACCCTGGTCAAAACCACAAGCAGATGGATTACACAACCCCCATTTCCCTGTAGGTCAATGTATGCATTGTATTGTTTTATATACAATACATATGCAAAAGTATATGATATATGCAAAAGTGTCTCCTGATCCAATCACTGTGTATGCAAAACAAGTCGGCATGCACCTCCGGAGGAAGAAGTCTAGCATCTTAAATCATTGTTTAAGTATCGCCTATTCTTTGTATTGTCTTAACTCATCACTGCTTAAGTGCTCTATGCAAATTTGAATTGCCTTCCTGAGCTGCTGTATTTACTGGTTATTGTGTAAGGTCCCCCAGGTAGAAAGCCAGCCATTAGACACATTGAATTCTGCTGATAAGGGACATCTGGACCCCAAACACCCTGGTGGGTGGTAGTTTTCCCCCAGCTCCACCCCAGACACCCTGGTGGGTAGCAGTTCTCCCTCAGCACAGGGCCCAGCCCATCTTGGTCACAGAAAAAACCCTTTTAAGAGAGGGCTCCAAGCACATGGTCTCTCTCTCTGGGCTCCCCCTCTCCAAGGGCACAACACATCTGTGTTGTGAGGGTCCTCCATAGGACTCTCCACCCCCCATCCATCCGCTCCTCAGGACAGGTAACTATTTTTTGCGTTCTGAAACTCTTTCCCTTCTTTCTTTCCCAGCCTATTTCTCCCCTTCTCTCCCTATCTTTAGTTAGCAACTGGGTAGAACAGATCAGGGACCCCTAAAATTCTTCCCTACAACCAATTGGGTAAGAGGCACTTTTTCAAGTGGGTGCTCCTTTTTTTAGCAGGGGGAGAGTAACTGGCCCACCTCACCCCAGCACTGTCTGTTCTAGTGGTTGTCTGCTGGTATTCCTTGGCATCTTTTTAGATTGTGAGCCCTTTTGGGACAGGGAGCCATTTAGTTATTTGATTTTTCTCTGTAAACCGCTTTGTGAACGTTCAGTTGAAAAGCGGTATATAAATACTGTTAATTAAATTATCCTTTTCTGATTTCCTTGGATGCACCAGATACACTCCACACGCAACCACCAAGAAGGTTAGGTACACTGGATCCAAGTACTAGGATTCAAGTAGACATATTTTTCCATGTGTATTATGTATACCTGTGTGTTTTTGTGATAAAAATATAATCTTTGATTGAAAGTTATCTTTCTCCCAGTCTCCTCCTTAAGCTAAAAGGGAATTTCTCTGCATTACGCTGTTTTGATATCCAGCCTATGATCCTGCAGTTTCCAATAAAGGCAGTGTACTAATTCCCCTAAACAAAACAGCCCTCTTTTGGTAACAGGTGGGAGACACATACTCTTGACAATCCCCTTCTGACCGCCCAACATTCAGAGCCATTTTGTCCTTCATGATAGCGAAGGTGAAGCCATCTTGTTTTACAACAGGCAAGGCCACTCAAGATCTGAAGAGGGCTGCATGATGCAGTTTAGCTACTACTGGACGGAGAGATGCCTCTCACCTTCAGCCAGCCGCTCCTAACATTGATGGCAATCACAAACAAATCTCTTGACTGGAATGGCCCATCGAAGGTCTTTTCTATTTTGTCTACCCACGTCATATTTTCCTTTGCACCACATAGAAGCACAAGATTCTTCTCAAGCTGTATCTCAATGTGGCTGGCCACTCCGTCCTCATTCCTTAGAGTAATTTCAAAGCTGAAATACAAAGAGGAGACATTGAGGCTGAAGCCCTGTTGGGAGAGCTAATGGCATGAGGGCCAAGAGGGCAGTTGACCAAGAGGGCAGTCCTGAGGAGCATCAACAGGGCTTGGCTTGGGAAGGTTGGTGGCCTGGGAAGGACTTGGCTTGGGAAGGTTGGCTTGGGAAGGTTGGAAGGGGGAAAGTGTTGGCCCTCCATCATCACATGCCACAGTCCTGGGCCAAATTGGAGCTCCCAGAAAGAATTGTTTCTGATCCACATCCGGATTAAATCCTTTCGCCTAGGCCAGGATTCCGCAGTGAAGAAGTGAGCGTTGGGGTTTTAAGTTATGAGTGGCTGTCAGCTATTCTGTGGGGTGACAAACTCATCGTTCAAAAGAAGTAGTCCTGTATTGAGGCAGAGTCCTCCTAAACAGGTGGTGGAGCCAGTGGGCAGAGGGTGGTGGTGAAACGCAGGGAGATAGTCGATATGAAAGCCACAGACTTCCCTGGTTGGGCAAGCTGCGCCATTGCAGCAAGCGGCCTAGCAGCCCCCTCGTGCCATAGCGTGTGATAAGACCCCTCAAACCGCCATTGTGGCTGGCACTAGGGAGACGATGACTACTTCTTCCTCCACCTGATGGAGACCTAAATACTGCCCTAAATTCTGGCAAGGATGAGGTAGGGTGAAAAGGAAAACTGACGAGACCAAAGCTAAGGTAAGGAGGAAAAAAGGGGAGAAAGAAAGGGACAGGTCTAAGGGTGAGGCAGTAGCAGGGCTTTCTCCTGCTAGAGGCAGGGCCAGTCTGGGGATCAAAATCCTGCTGCATCATGAGCCATGTGATTTGCTAGCTGTGCTTCCTGCTAGTGGCATTCCCAAAGGGTTAGGAGAAGACGTGCTCCAGGTTAGAGGGAACGGAATGGGGAAAAGGAGGCAGGACAGACCTGCCAGCCCTCAGCTCCCTTGTGATTTCCACTTGTTCTGCTCGTCTAAGAAACGGCTGGGGAATGGAAAAGCAAACGGCAAAGGTTATAGACAGGTTAAACCTCGGACAAAGTAGATAGCAGAGCCTTCCTTCCAAACCACCGGTGACTTCAGTTCTCTGGGATGCACCCCATGATGAACTCAGCCTTTGTTTACTCTCCCACATCCTTCCCCTTCCAGCCTGCCTTGCCAAACTCTCCCTCGGATCAAGTCAGCCTGACCTGGCGGCTAGTCACCTTGCACTGTTGGCTTCCTTGCATTGACGGACCAAGGGGGAGGGGAAATGTCCTTCCGCTCTCACCTCTGGCTCTTTACTCTTTCTATGGGTTTCTTTTCCAGCACATAACAGAGAAGTCAATCAGCTGCTATTCCCAATCAGAACCACAAACCCTCACCTAATCTCTGGACAAAAAAGGACGTTTTCTTTCTTTTCTGAAAGGAAGTATTTGGGGGAAAGGCCCACACAGCCTCTCCTGCCCCCGTGAACAGCCACCCACCATTCAAATCACTTTCCACACTCACCAGCTTCAGGGACTTGCCCATCTTTGCTTTTGCTGGAGCTGAGCAACCTGCTCCCCAATTATAGAGTGTCTTCAATGAGTGCCAGTGAGGGTTTGCCCAAGAAAAAATGATTTGAACATTCGATTGCATTTATTACTCGACATGACAAAACAAATCTTGGGAAAGATTTATCAGAAACCTAAACCGAGTGGTACAGCTACACTTGGGGCTCCTGGACAGCAGGTGCCAGTTATGATGCATTTGTGGGGGGCCTAGATGGGTGGGCTGCTGCAAGAGGGACCCCGTGTCACATGCGAGCCAAGTGATTACCACATCAGCCCAGTGACATGCTCCAGTCTCCCAGAGAGCTGTGCCTCTGTCTGGTTCCTCCAGGACGTGTTAGTGAGAAGGCACATCTCAGGATTGGACCTGTGGCCTCCTTTGGCTGGAGGTTCAAGAATCCCACCCTAGAATCTGAATCCTGTCCTCTGGGGTTCCGGACAAGCAGACCCCTGGCCCCTGCACTTGGCCTGGTAGAGACAACCATCCTTCCGTTCAAGAAATTCAACCAATAGCCCAATCCTAACAGCAGCTACACCAGTGCCAGGCATTGTGAACATGCCATAAAGTACATTTTGTGATGACTCAGGAGCAGGCAACACTGGTGGGAAGGCCTGCACCATCCCACCAGCGTTGAATCTGGAGGGTGACCACTGATGCTGGTAAGCAAAGCACTGAGTGGTGTGGAGAGGGCATAACAGAGGCGGGGGGAGGTGTTTAGGGGCTCAGAGGGGGTGGATCAGGCCCAGGAGCTGGCGTGATTGGCAGAGGAGGTCTCCTAAGTCACTTTCAAATGTAGAAAATCATTGCAGAAAACTAGCACTATCGTGTTTCGCCTTGCACTAGAATGGAAAGTGTCTTGTGTGTACCAGAACAGACTTCTGCAGCAGCCGTAGCCCTTCAGCTGTGTCCTGAGCTCCTGTTCACTTCTGCATGGGAAGTGGGTCCACAAGCCAAAGAGCTACTGGAGCAGGTCAGTTTCCTCCCAGATGTAACATGATGTTAAAGCGAAACCCTAGAACTCACCATGCATTCCAGGAAGAAAGCCTCTGCAGTGCTGGCAGCCAATCGGAGCCTATCAGATCAAGCCGTTTCTGCCCCCTCCTGCCTGTCCCACATCCTCCAACTCCCTCCCTCCTTGTGTGTGAGAGCCCAGACAAGCAAGAAAGTGTAATGCATGCTCACTGTAAGGTGCGCATGATTGTGCAGCTGCATCCAGAGGAGTGGTACCCTGCGGCCCACTGTCTCCATTCCTTGACCCCGAGCTTTCAGGTTTCTCAGGAGCTGGGTCAGGACTCCAGCCAGCCTGAGAAGCCCCTTTTGTAGGGGGGGGGAGGGCAAGGCCGAGGAGGTGGAGGAAGATGAGCGGGCTGAGGGCTCCCAATGGCATCGCAGGCTGGAGGGGGTTTCCCCAGGAGTCGGAACTCCAACCAGTCAGGGAACACGGAGGAAGGGAGTTGGAAGTGGTGTGGCAGCAGGAGAGGGGAGAAACAGTATGCTCAAGTCCCAGCTCTGGTACCCTCCCCCAGTTGGCAGGATTGGGCCCCCTGGTTGTGCCCTTCTAACTCCCAGGCGTGGAGCAAGGGATCCAGGCAACCAGGGTTTTGTACCCCTTTTGGAGAGGGGAACAGGCAGTGCCTCCGCAGGCCGCTGGCATAGCTAATGATCGTGTCACCCAGTGCTAAGTTCAAAATGTTGCCCCAGAAGTGATGTTACGACCAGAAGTGACATCATGCCCGGGCTTTTTAAAAATTGAAAATGGGGAAGAATCCACTTCCTCTCCCCTCCCCCCCCAGCACTTCACCACCCACTTGCTCTGCTGCCTCTCCCCAGTCAGTGGCATAGCTAAGGCATATATCTGCTACCTGAAGTCAAAGAAGATTTTGTAGCCCCCCCCCCCGCATGACAAAAATCAAATTTAATTAAATAAATAAGTAAATAAAAAGTTATTGGTTCCATGCTGTATCATAACACCATCTCATTGGCACTCAGAACAATCAGGCTCATAGGTCAGTTTGGAGTTGAGCAAATCCACTTTTTGTTCCACAAGGCAGTTGTGTTTTCATTTTCTGGTTAATTGGCCATAACGTTTGAGAGAACACAGATATTCCAATGGGGCTTACTGCATTGCATTCCTCATTAAATTACCTTTCCAATGATATATAACATGATGGTATTACTCATACATACCAAGATTTTCACAGTTTTGGTCACTAGTGTCAAGCTCAGCACATCCTGGGGCAAGGAGTTCCACAGTCTAAAGGCAGAAGGGAGAGTGAGCAGTTGTTGTTTTGTGGCTGCAGCCCGCTGCTGCTCTCCTTGGCTATACCTACCTGTATAGCCCCAATCTAGCCCCAACCAAAGTAGTCCACAGCTAGAGCATGACAGCAATTAGAACAGGAAGTGGGTTTTTTTTCCCCTAAAGGCCTCGCAGTGCACGCCGAAAGACCAGTCCTGAGACCATGTGCAGCAGCCATTCCAAGATGTCTCTCTGAGCAGTGCTTCCTTCACGCACAATTTTCTTCTCGTGGTTGAGTAGCTTCATTCATTCATTCACTTGAATTTTTTAGACTGCCCTTTCTCCAAGAAGCTCTGGGTGGTGTCCCTTCCCTCCTTTTGTCCTCCCCACAACCCTGTAAGGCTGAGGGAGGGACTGACTGGCCTAGGATCACCCAGGAAGCGTCATGGCCGAGCAAAGCTTTGAAGCGGGATCTTCCAAATCTAAGTCCAACCACTACACCAGTGTTTCTCAGACTGTGAGTTGGGATCCACTTGGCCCCACAGAGCCTCCAATGAAGAAAAGCGTGATGGAAAGATCAGATAACTAACTGACTCAAACGCTGAGGCTATTCAAGAATCAGATCGCGACTCATTGCCTGAGCTCCTACAGTTTGCAAGGTAGTTGCTAATTGTGGTCCAAACAACTGAGCTCCCACAGTTTGCAAGCTGGTGTAAATATAGGGAGATCAATGTCTGAGCATCTTTTATCTGGTGTGTTTTTTATTTAATCCGTCAATGTCAGGTGGTGGGGGCAGGTGAAGGCTAGGTCACAAACCTAAGCCCCTCAAGCCTTGAGGCTCCCCAGGAAGGCTGCCTCATTACGAGAAAGGTGTTTTGCAAATAAACAAACAAAATATGACTCGTAAATAAAGAAATAAATATATTATTTCTTTCCAGGTCACCTGTTTTTTTGGGAAAGTCTCGTAAAGCTAAGTGAGTCCTGAGAGAGTGTCGTTTTAAAAAGTGGGTGCTAAAATGTTTGAGAACCTCTACGCCGTCCATGCGTCCGTGGTGGAACACAACTCAATGGAGCGGGGGAGGGTGACACCAGGTGCAGGAGGAAAGAAACCTTTTTCCTCTTGTTTACCTGGCAAATGGCCACAGAGCAAAACTTCAGGGCCAACAAAGTGACATGTGAGACATTCCTCCTCCTCCTCCCCTAGAAGGAAACCTCCTGGAGCCCTGAACGCCTCTGGTCGGGGCTTGCCTGTGCTGCCAAGAAGATGGGCAGAGAAGAAAACAGGTGAATGTTCTCATCGGACCTGCAAACCTTTCACTGAATGCCTTGACAGTATACTCCGAGGGTGACACTACTGCTCTTCCCACCCTCATCAAGCCAGCACCTTTGAGCCTGCTGGAGGTGAGTGACGGGTTCAGGCCTTTTTCCTGAGAAAAAGGTTCAGGCCTTTTTCCTTCTCCAGAAAGGGCAATAAAAACAATAAAAGGAAAACAAAAGCTTCATTAAGCCAATGAAACCTTACCAAACACCAGGAATTGTCTCATTTCCTCCAGGGCTGGGTGGAGCATGATTGATGTGATCTGTGTTTGCTCTGCTACAGGACCAGCTATGCAATGCCTTTGACAGCTGAACTGCCTCTCCTCTTATCAGGGATCGGAGTGACTTCACATGTTTATTGCTGCATATTTTTCCGGCAGGGCTCCTTTTGCCCCAGCTTTGGAGAAGCAGCCATTGCAGGAAAGGAGAGGGCTTAGGGCTGGACTTCTGGCTCCTGTTCGGCTGGGTGAAAGCGCAGGGCCAGAGGTCACACTGCACATGCCTGCGGTCAAGGCAGGATCTCCCAACCAGATGCTCTTTCATTTCAAAAAGCCATGGAGGGAAGGGGAGGGGGGCAGGATGCTGATGAGGGATACAGTGTTGAAGGGGATTTCCCCCCTCCCCTACAGCACATAGAATAACTCCTCTCTGGAACTTAAAGATAGTTTTTGTTTAAGGAAAGGCATCTTTATATTATGGGAAGGGGAATCCTAGCTGTGAGTGATTCGATCATTAGGAATAGAGAGAGATGGGTTTGTGGTGGGCAAGGGGACTGCATGGTGACTTGTCCACAGGGTGCCAAAGCTGCGTCATCTAGGTAGGCTGATAGACTGCGCTGGGGAGGAGGTAGCAGTCATGGTGTACATTGGCACAAAAGATGTTGGGAAACTAACAGCCCAATCCTCACTGCTTGGCGCGCGGGGCTGCCACAGTGCCAAAAATGGCTGCTGTGGTATCCTATGTGCCCCAGGCAGCTCCTCAAAAGAAGGGGACATTTGTCCCCTTCTCCCAAGTAAGGGAAGTAGCCCTGCAATGGAGCTAGTCAACCCTGCGGTGGGCACAGAATCAAGAAGCCTCATGTCGGACCATGTGGCCCAACACAGGGCTCTGAATCTGGCCCACCCCCTTCCTGTCCTGCTCCCTCCCCCTGCCACACCTTCTTCCTATATGCAGGAAAGTCTTAATATTAAGTTTCAATTGACTTGCTTGTGATTTCTCTTTCTGTGACCTGATCCAGCATAACCTTTGGCGTCTGTGAAGTTAGCAGCTTCAACTTACGAGGCAGACTGGCTCACCCTGTCAGCCTCTTTTTTTAGCTAGAAAACCACAAGGATGTCTGGAAGTTGTTCCTCTTTTATGTGATGGTACATTTAGGAAGGATGAAAGTGCAGGGGGGGGGAGGATTGAACCGTAGCATCAGGAAAACAAAGATAATGACAATAGCCGAAGATGGACAAGTCATGTTTGAAATCAATAAAATTGAACTGAATTCAGGAAATTGAATCAGTCCAGGATTTTATCTTCCTTGGATCAAAAATTGTTCATGATGTCAATTCAATATTCCAAATAAAAACGCAGGGTAACTTTAGGCCAGGGGTGCTCACACTTTTTTGGCTCGAGAGCTACTTTGAAACCCAGCAAGGCCTGGAGATCTACCAGGGGGGAAGGAAGCGTCTGACAGACACCCCCTTTAATGTATGGAGCCCCTGCTGGAGTCTAGTCAGTGTTGCTGCATGCCTGAAGAGCAGCTAAAGTGTCAGTTTCAGTGTCAGTTTGTATTAGTATGTATTGGCAACCTTCAGTCTTGAAAGACTCTGGTATCGTGCTCTGAAAGGTGGTTCTGGCACAGCGTCTAGTGTGGCTGAAAAGGCCGATTGGGGAGTGACAATCCCTTCCACACCGGGAGCAAGTGCAGTCTGTCCCTGATCTGTCTCCCTGGCTATGGGCCTTCCTTCTTTGCCTCAGACTGTTGGCCAAGTGTCTCTTCAAACTGGGAAAGGCCATGCTGCACAGCCTGCCTCCAAGCGGGCCGCTCAGAGGCCAGGGTTTCCCACCTGTTGAGGTCCACTCCTAAGGCCTTCAGATCCCTCTTGCAGATGTCCTTGTATCGCAGCTGTGGTCTACCTGTAGGGCACTTTCCTTGCACGAGTTCTCCATAGAGGAGTGTCAGTTTAGTGTTAAGCTAAATATGTCAGTTTCGTCTAGTCACTAGACAAAACTGACATATTAACAGTTTGGAGAGACAGGGCTCCGCGATCTACTCATTTTGCCTCGTGATCTACCGGTAGATCGCGATCCACCTATTGAGCACCCCTGCTTTAGGTCATACTGCAATGGTCAACATGAATAAGATCTGGAAAAGCAAAGATATTGTCCTACATACAAAAGGTAGACTAGTAGTTCCCAGATGTTTTAGCACCGGGATGCACTTTTTTAAACAACACTCTATTGGAACTCACCTAGGTTTACCAGACTTTTAAAAAGGAGATCTAGAAAGAAATATTTATTTATTTATAAGTATTAATAACTAGAAAAAGACCCTCAAACATTTGAGCTTTTTGCAGGGAAATTAGCAGCTACAGTATCTGATTTTTTTAATGACCTCAGGGCTGGAGGCAATTAGTTATCTGATCTGTCCATCACCCTTTGGCAACCCAAATCAGGTCCCATCCCACCAGTGGGACCTGACCCACACTTTGGGAACCACTGAAGACAACATCTTTCCTATAATGAGGTATGGGTGTGTGAGTCGGATGGTAAGAATGGCTGATCGAAGAATTGACGTGTTTGAAATGTGGTGCCGGCAAAAATTATAATGTGTACCGTGTCACAAGAGTAATCAACAGAGAACTAACTGGGCCAGAGTAATCAACAGAAAAATGCTGAACCGTACAAAACCAGATACATCATTAGAAGCCAAAAGTCTGAGAAGACAGCTGACTTAGGGTCCAATCCTATCCAACTTTCCAGCTCCGGTGTAGCTACAATGCAGCCCTATAGTAAGGGAATACATGTTCCCATACCTTGAGAAACCCCCAGTGACTGCCCCACCACTCCACTTACTTTGGCCATGTCATGCTGTGACCACACCTCTAACAATAAACCCTTATCACTCTTCTCTCACCTCCATCTGTTTTCCTTTGATCATTAAACAGACCTGAACTCTAGATTTGATGGGCGCTCTCCAAATACCACCCGCCCATTCTTATTAAGATCCCCTAGAAGGCTGACCTTGTGAGTCTGTTGCAGCAAAAAAAAAAACACCAAGATTCCCATAGTCTTTTATTTCAGCACATGGACTGTGCTAAATACACAAGTACAAAAATCATTTATATTGGCAGTAATAGTGTTCATAGCGTCTGCTTGGCTGAAATAAGAATGCAAGCCTACTCAGAAGTAAGCGCCACTGAGCTGCAATAAGTTTTAGGCTGCAATCCTATCCACACTTACCTGTGAGTAAGCCCCATTGACTATAATAGGGTTTACTTCTGAGAAGACATGCACAGGATTGGGCTCTCATTCTCAGAGTGTAAAGGATTTTGGCCTTCCAGTGCAATCCTGTGTATGTTTACTCGGGACTAAATCCCAATGCATTCAACTGGGGTTTACTCCCAGGTGTATAGGATTGCAGGATTATTCACATAACATAACACTGTTGTGAAATTTAAAACAAGCAAACAAACAAAAAACTATCACTGGGATTTCCAGTCTTGGCAGTCTGCTGGAGTAAAACAATCAAACATAGATCCACTATTCCTTACATTAAAAAGGCACACAGGTTAACTCTATAGGTCTGCGAAGTTCAGGAATGCTTGAGCTCACTTTTTCTCAAAACATTATCCAAGGAAGAGTCCAGGACAAGCTTTCTCAGTGGTGTAAAGATAACAGCACTTTCTGTTGAGCAGATGCCATTTCTCCTGGTTGTTCCCACTCTTTCTGAAACAGATAATGCAGTTAGAAGGACAAAATTGGGAGAGGTGCCGGGATCAAATGGGTGCACCGCCTTGATTGGTAGAGAGCTATAGAGAAGATGGACTTGTGTCCCTTCTATGCAAGTCATCCGAGGAGATGCTGCGGGGGGGGGGGGAATCTGTCCCAGGATTCACACATGGGGCTGACATCACATATATTTCAATTCCAAGATGAGATCTTCACATCTATTGGTGGAAATTCTGGGTACAAAACCCAGCTAGAATAATCCAGCTGAAATACCCAGCTAGGTAACTAAGAGCCCAATCCTATGCATATCTACTCAGAAGTAAGTCTCACTATAGTCAACGGGGCTTACTCCTAGGAAATTGTGGTTATGATTGCAGCCTAACTCCTGTTGTCCCCAGTAACTAACTCCAGTGTCCCCAGCTGGTCATTCAGTAGGAATTCAAACATTTAAATATATGGCGATTATTATTCCAAAGGATATATGGAGCACATCCTAGCCAGTTGCACCCATCGACCCCTCTGCTGCTCGGTGATGCAACTCTGATCAAACACAGGGGCTTACACTGAGTTTATGGGGCCAAATAAGCAAATTTTAAAATAGTGATTTTTAAATAGTTCTCATCAATTTGGAGCAATTCAGACTCCGAAATTCAGACTCAGCAATTCAGCATATGGTGCTCCATACAGGCTTTTCTCTCTCCTTTCCAGAGGCCACCATATACACAGCTGCCACACAAGCATGCTCTCAGTGGATGCCACTGAGCACATCACTTATCTCTTTGCTCCGTACTTGAGGAACGGGAAAGCTACTCACCTACCTTATAGGGGTGTTGTGAAGCCATAATGCACTTGATATACAAAAAGTGTCACATGAATGACCAGCATTAACAATCATCACCAGCCCCACCGTGTATTGATTTCACCAGTGAAAGAAAGGGAAACAAATAAGGGTTTGTACTTACTCACATGGGGGTCCTCGAACCAGGAAAATGAGGGGGCTGAAACGCAAAGAAATACAGCAGGAGATAAGAGGATTTCTTATTTGGATGAAAATAGAAATATGAAATAAAATTATACCATTTGACTTCTGTATATATTAAATTCAAATTAAAATGCGGTTTCCCCATGATGGCTTTCAAAGATGAACCTAACATCAAGTGCACAATAAATAAGCAATGGGTATGCCCAATAAAACCTATCTTTGGGCTGGAAATGGTACATGTTTTCCTGGAAATAACCAGTTAACCCCTGCTAACTGGTTAAGAGGCACTTTTTCGAGTGGGTGCTCCTCTTTTATTTAGCAGGGGGAGAGTAACTGGCCCACCTCACCCCAGCAGTGTCTTTTCTAGTGGCTGTCTGCTGGTGTTGCATCTTTTTAGATTGTGAGCCCTTTTGGGACAGGGAGCCATTCGATATTTGATTTTCTCTGTAAACCGCTTTGTGAACTTTTTGTTGGAAAGCGGTATATAAATGCTGTTGTTGTTGTTGTTGGAAATAAGACCCATTGAGCACAGTAAGCCCCAATGAAACAGGATTGTCCCTGTTACCCAGGGGCACACCTGGATGTTAACCTAAGCAGGGAGAGGCAACCACCCCATTGGGGATCCCATGGGAAAAAACAGTGACCTACACTGCAGGGGCGTTGTGAAGGGTGAACCCAGTGGCACATCAAGAAACACTGCCACTAATCAGTCATATGAAGATCTGAGCCTGTGCCATCTGGAGTCAGAACCCCAGGGATAGAGGGACAGACAAACAGAAGAGCTGTACTTACAATGCGGCAGCCAGGGCCCTTTCCTTTCTTGGCAGGAGCGGCTTTGCAAACTCGTGCCTGAAACACAAATATGCAGCTAGTATAGCAACAGACCCTCTGTAGGTGACAGTGAGCCCAGCACCGGTCCATCGGTTTCCTACCTGGAAAACAAGAAAGCCACCGGCCTGCCTAACAAGGGTGTTGTGGAAGAGAATGGTAGGTGGAGCACTCACTGTACTGAGACACACACCGATACGTGAAGAGTGTAAAGGATGGAGAATTGCACCCAGCCCAAGCCGCTCTTGGGAGAACATGGTGGAGGCTGGACTTACCTGGGTAGCTCGTACAATGTCTTTTTCAACAGAATTGCTGTCAGGTGCTGGAGCCTAAAACACAGAAAAATACACATAACGGAAGCTGAGAATCTGGCCCTGGGATCTGATCAGCTCAACCATCATTAAGTCAAAAGCCGTCATTAGCCAGGTGAGATCTTGGAAGGCAGACCTGCAAGGCGGCAATAAACACATCAGACCACTTAGTTCTGAGTAAGGACTTTGATTTCCAGCCCCTTTAATCCTGTACTATCTACTCAGGCAGGCGATAGCCTTTCCTGATTTCAGCGGTGCTGAAGATTTCTTGCTGCCTCTGGCAGCAATGCCCCCCCCCCCCGCTTTCTTGGTGATGCTCCAGCCTCTTCCCTTCCCACTTCCCGGACTGGAAACTATTCCCTGTTCCTCTGATCCTTTGTTTACCTGCACACACACATACCCCACAGGGCTGGAGAGGCTTGCAAAGTGGAGGGTTGAGCCACTGGGCTTCCACCCACTCCCTAGATATCAGCAGCCACCAGGCACCTTCCCATTGCCTGCCCCCCCCCCCGTGCACATTTCTGCAGCTGCTCCCCCCCCCTCCAAAGCCTCTACACCTTCTCTCTCCCTGGGGCTGCTGCAGGCTGAAAGCCAGCGAATGAAGGAAGGTAGGCAGGGTGGTGGCTGATGAACAAGGGTGACAGATTGAAGCTGCAGGCTTGGAGGTAACTGGCAAGCTGTTGCTGTAAGGCTGGAGGAAGGAGGCAAGCCCCATCCTCCTCCCTCTTCCCCCCCCCCCAGTTATGCACCAAAGAAATGGAGCTGTTTTCATTCCTTAGCACATGTCTGTGCAGAGCTTGCAAACTACTTCCCATACATCAAAAAAAGAAGAGGCAGTTTTAAAAGTGGGAAGAGTTCTGCTGAGGGCCTTGAGGACTGACCACTCACTCCTCCTGCCTGGTGAATGGCTGCCTGTCCATGGGGGCCGGGATAGCGCCCCCCCCCCCCTAGCATGGCAAGAGGGTGTGCGGAAATTCCTCACAACACATTCCCTGAAGCGAGGGAGTGAGAACCAGTCCGGGGAAAACAGGAATTCTGGGGAACCCATTCATGGCTTCATTTACGGTATGGAGCAAGAGTAGAAGAAACCGCACTTCCCCCAATGACTGCATAACGGGAAACTGTGGTTGAGTCAAGTGTACCACACTCTCTCCCTTCTCGAGGGCAAGGAGAGAGCAAAGGGCATTGAGGGCATCAGAGCCCGGCAGTGGCTTTGCTGGAGGGTGTGGGCCTCACCGGGTGACGCGCGTGGAAGGCTGACACCGCTACTGGCCAAAACTTTTCAAATCTTGGCATTTTCAAATAATGCCATCATGTTATATATCATGCCATGCAGAATTTCATGCAGAATGCACTAAAGCAAACCACGTTGAAATAGATCTGTTCCATCAAAAGCTATAGCCAAAAACCAGCAGGGATGGGACATTGATGTGTCACGATGCCCACTGCCCAGGGAGTTGCTCTACCCCTCTTCATGGGAAAAGGTCCATTATGGGGGGGGGGGGGTGACACGCTAGCCTCCCGCACCAGGTGACGTAAACCCTAGTGATGCCACTGGAGCCCAAGGCTTGTTGCGGCTCCTCTCTGGCACGCTGCTTCTGAATGCCAGGTGTAACGGAGTGGCACCAGGATGCAGGTCTCTTGTTGTCTACTGTGATCCCTGAGGCATCTGTTGGGCTGCTGTAAGATAGAGGAAGCTGGACTGAATGGACTCTTGGCCTGCGCCAGCAGGGGTCTTCTTATGTTCTAATTCCCCTGCAAAGCGCCTTCAGGAGTGGGATGATATTGGCCAGCATCCCATTCATGCCCAACACATTCCCCTGTACCTCCTTCCCCTCAAACTGCATTGGTCCTACCAGTATTCCAAGCCCCTATTTATCTCACCACCACCACCACCACCCCCCGGACTATGAACCTTTCTGGAGAGTTCTTTGGAAAGAGAGGGGCGCACTGGGGCCTCATTACACAGGGCCATGTATAACACGCGTGCTCCCAAAGCATCATCTTTGAGCAGGTCCTGAAGTGGAGGCATTTGGGTCAAGGATGGAGGCGGGGGCAGGCTGTGTCTTGAGGGGACTATGGTGGCAGATTGTGGCCCAGTTTATCCAGAGCCGGAGGGTGCAGGCGCAAAGAGAAACAAGGCTCTTATTATCGACTTATTCTGGGCACGAAGCCCAGAAGCAAAGCATTGTCTGGCCAGGTTTTTCTTCTTCTTCTTCTTCTGATTGGTTGGCAATAGTAAGAGCTATTGAGCAATGATCTGGGACAGCACGAAGGGGTCGGAAAACAAAGGAGAGTGGGAGGAAACTGGTGTGATGGAAGGAGAAGGGTTGGCTCCAATGGGAGGATATTCACAGGGTCAGGACAGTGATCAAAGGACCACTGGGGGAGGGGGGCACTTGGCAAAGGTTTTGGGTCGAGCGGAGGACGCAGGTGGTTCAGCAACACCAAAGCACTTTTTAAAAATTCACTCAAGGAACTGCTGAAACAACGTGGATCTGAAATGGATGCCGTGTCACTCCTCATCCACGAAGAGTTCTGGCTGGAGGATTGTCTGTGACCCTGGAGAACTTCTGTGCAGCTGAGCAGTGCTATGGAGGGAGATAGAGCAATGGGCTGGCTCTGTGGAAGGTGACTTAGCTGGCATTTCATCATAGCACTTCCAGGTCGTCAGAATTCCTTGCAGACATTCTTCTCTGCACATGCCCAATCTCATCTGATCTTGGAAGCTAAGCAGGGTCAGGCCTGGTTAGTACTTGGATGGGAGACCGCCTGGGAATACCAGGGGCTGTAGGCTTCTACCAGAGTCTTTCGAGACTGAAGGTTGCCAACCAACCACCCTTCTTCTCTTGGAGCTGCGCCCCTCTTTCTGGCTTTTTCCTTCCCCCACTTAGGTCTCTTATTTTGGGCCACCAATGGCTCTTGCTCTCTCACCTTCCCCTCCAGAGCCAGCTCCTCTGCCTTCAAAGGGCAGCGAAGCAGGACTTGGCAGGAACTGGCCAGACCATGGACAGCGAGCTGGAGCTCCCTCCTTGGTGGCACAGCTGACTTGAATGTAAGAACATAAGAACATAAGAACAGCCCCACTGGATCAGGCCATAGGCCCATCTAGTCCAGCTTCCTGTATCTCACAGCGGCCCACCAAATGCCCCAGGGAGCACACCAGATAACAAGAGACCTCATCCTGGTGCCCTCCCTTGCATCTGGCATTCTGACATAACCCATTCCTAAAATCAGGAGGTGTTTACCTCAGACCAGGATGTTGTCCCTCGGACCAGGATGTTGTATGAACGTGATGCCAACCCCTTTTGGGCAAAAGAAGAATGAAATGGAGCAGGGGAAGGAGGGAGAACAAGCTACTCCCTTTAGTGAGGACTTCAGCCTTGGATTTTAATTCCCCCCCCCTCAATTAGGCCACCTAAAAAGGGGCCAGGTAAGGGAACAAAAGCAAAAAGGCCAACGCGTGGATGGCCTTGTATCCTGAACTCTGTCCTAATCATCCCAGCCAGTAAACATCTGCTCTCGTGGGGTGTGTTACAGTCCAAGTTGATTTAACCTTTTCAAAATCAGGATCCTGTTTTCAGAAATGCCCTTGTGGCCTCACGGCCCCCAGTTGGGGAGTCCCTTGAAAGTTCTCCTCATTTTGGAGGACAGGCAATGGGGGAGAGGGATGGGGAAGCCCAGGACCACAGAGGTGAGAGGGCAAGGGAGGTTGCCAGTCTGTCTTTAAGGGACGGCAGCCTGGCAAAAAAAACCAGGGGGGCAGCAGAGACACCCCCCCAC
Source organism: Tiliqua scincoides (assembly GCF_035046505.1). Lineage (NCBI taxonomy): Eukaryota > Metazoa > Chordata > Lepidosauria > Squamata > Scincidae > Tiliqua > Tiliqua scincoides. The sequence continues at coordinate 25,673,594 of NC_089830.1, forward strand.
ACACACACACTTCTCTTCTGCACAAATCTTGGGTCCGAGGAGTATGCTGCCATTCCAACTGCTCCCACGTTCCTTGGAAGGGATGGCCATTGGGGATCACCTCCCTTAGAGGGAGACCCATCTCCCACTGCACAAACAGCAGTCGTTCCAAACATGCCTATGCAGCCCCCTCCCCTGAAAGGCACAACTATGAGCGGCTGTCCTCTCACCCGGCTTAAGGGTAGAGTGAAGCGACAGAACACAACAGAGGTCCTGGTGGCAGTTTAAAGTTTAACAGATTGCTGTCGGAATGGCCTTCCTGATCTCTCCCACACTTACTGGCTTCAAGACGGCCGTCGGGGTCTCCTTGCTCTCCATCTCTGGGTGGGCTTGGTGGCTATCTGGTCCACGTCTTGTGCACTCCAGGTTTGGAGATGAAGGTTCGCTGGGAGCAAGTGAGTGCTGAAATTTAAATTGCCTGTCTCCAGGAAGTGGGTGGGACAAAAGGCTGGCTGAGCCTGGCTGTGCAATGTGCCAGGATCCAAGAATTCTTTAGCGGGGGGGGGGGGGGGGAGAGCAACTCTCTACCAGGTTGGTTCTCTCTACTCTCTAAAGGGCACCCTGTCCAGCCGTGGCAATCCGGTTGCGTCTCCTAAAATTCCCTCCTCTACAGTCTGCACAGAAATCCTCCCCCCCAAATTCTCCTCCTTACAACCTGCCCCAAAGCTGCAGCAACTAGGCAGGCTGAGTTGCTTCCCAAATGGCATCACCTTCACCTCCCGTGCAGCATGTGACAATCCTGGAGGACTCGCACAAGCCTTGGCTGACAAATAAACACCAGCTGCAGCTTCTTGGGTTACATACGTCTAAGCACAGAGCCAGCTCCAGCACTGAGCCGGAGTCTTGCAGACAGTACCCAAAGAGGCTGTGTGGCACTTTGATGTGGCCACCGAGTTGCACGATTCAAGAGGTTTTGCTTTCCAACCTCTGAATGGCAGCACTTGCACCCCCAGTCCCCAATCTGGATGGCCTCTTTCCAAGGAGGCGGAAAGGAACCAAACAAGTCTGGTCTTGATATAACTTTTAATGGCCTCAAAGCATATCCTTGTGTCACAATAAAGGCTGAGAAATGCAAACATGGCACACCTGTCTCAAAATCATGTTGTCGTTGTACATGCCTGCGATGCTCGGAACATGTGCTTGCATGCTCATGTTTCCTTAGCCATGCAAATCCGATGTGGCAAGATTTGAGTCTGCCCACGTACGCAGCCCTCCGCAGCTCCTTTTCTCCATGAGATTTCATGGGATTCCATCAAACACACAGGATCCCCCCCCCCAAAAAAAAGTAACACTGGGTGCAATTCAAACTGTCATTCACGCTGGATCTTGATTGTCAGTTATTTTATTACTCTTTAAGGAGGCAATCAGGGTGTAATGTGCATAGTGCAGGGCAGATCAGTTACAAAACGGATGGAGGAAGTAAGCAAATACCATTGGAGGCAAAAATGACTAGTCGCTGCCTAGTTAGGGTCTCTTCCAGTCACCCACCCTGATGTAAACAGGTGCAAACTGCCGGAGCCACAATAGCGTCCCCCACCGAACGCTACCCACACTTCTCTGTAAGCAGTCAGTAACCCGCATGGCAGAACTACCATTCCCAGTGTTCCATATGCTGCAACAAGGTGTGTCATTTTAGGTTTACAGGTCAGGTATGCATGACAGATGCTTTTGAAACAGCATTGACTTTGCGTTTCGACCACTGTGCCACGGCAGATTGATGTGCCGCAAATGGTCCCCAGGTGTGCCGCGGGAGTTTGGAGCACAGGAGTTGAAAATCACTGCAAAACTCTTCTGTGTTCTGCATCTCTGCTTCCAGGGCAACTGTCTGAAGTAATAAATTGTCTGTCCCTCTTCCTCTCCTGGCAGAGGGACAATTTGTTACTATAGACCAGTGTTTCTCAAACTGTGGGTCGCGACCCACTAGGTGGGTCATGAGCCAATTTCAGGTGGGTCCCCATTCATTTCAATATTTTATTTTTAATATAGTCAACTTGATGCTACCATGGTATGACTACATTTGGGGAAATGTTACAGAACTATATTTTTAACAGGTTTTACTAATGATATAAATGGGACTTATTCCTGGGTAAGTGTGGGTGGGATTGCAGGCTAGGATTATTAAAAATTTTTCCTGCTTGATGATGTCACTTGCAGTGGGTTCTGACAGATTCTCATTCTAAAAAGCGTGTCCTGGCATTAAAAGTTTGAGAACCACTGCTATAGACAGTGGGCCTAGAAGCTGAGCCACAGAACCCGGAAGAGTTTTCCAGAAGCCAGAAGTGATATCACAAGAGGCAAAAATCACAGAGAACACCATAGAGGTCAGCGTGCCATGATGTGAAAAACGCTGAAAATCGCTGATAGAGGGAAAAACCGGGGCAAACTATTGTGTGCTGTTCCCCCCTGCAAGAGATTTGAATAGCAACGTTGAAGACCCCAGGAGCAAGAGGCTGCATTTGGCCTGCAATGGTATTCCGGAAAATGAAGACACATCAGTACTGCACACAGGAGAGGGACACATCCCCACCTATTTCCATCTGGTCCACCTGGCCTGCGGGGATTCTGTGGGTGTAATGAAAGGCCACCACCCCATTCACGGTCACTTGATAGGCAGTCTTCAGACTGGTGATCTCCATCTAGTGGTCGAAACCAGGAGAGATTTTATTTCATACTGAGTTTCGAAGTCCATGCTGAGCGACATACAAGAGGCACTGGGCAGGTCTAGACTCTACCGTCGCATCAGTTCCCCACCAGTTCATTGCCCCCCATCACCCATCTGCTGCCTGAGGCAACAGCTTTAATCAACCTCATGTATGACCCAGCCAGTGCTGTCCACAAGTCTGACAGCAACTGTTACCCTGCGCATGCCTGATCTTGTCTGATCTTGGAAGCTAAGCAGGGTCAGGCCTGGTTAGTACTTGGATGGGAGACCGCCTGGGAATACCGGGTGCTGTAGGCTTATACCATGATCTCGGAAGCTAAGCAGGGTGAGGCCTGGTTAGTACTTGGATGGGAGACCGCCTGGGAATACCGGCTGCTGTAGGTTTATACCATAGTCTTTTGAGACTGAAGGTTGCCAATCATTTTTTTGTCCACAAGTCCCCAGAAGCAGCTGTTTGAACCAGTAGCTGTTACAGGTGACAAGAGGCTTCCACACATGTGGAATCTCATTTGGAAGCTCCTGCCTGGGTCTCCTGTTGCTAAGTTTGAGGTGTTTATTCATTTTCACATGTTTTTATACTGCCCTTCCTCCAAATAGCTCAGGGTGGTGTACATGGTTCCCCCCTCCTTTTGTCCTCACAACAATCCTGTGAGGTAGGCAAGGCTGAGAGAAAGTGAGTGACTGGCCCAAGTTCACCCAGGAAGCTTTATGGCTGAGTGGGAATTGAACCTAGATCTTCCAGGTCTCTCCTGAATGACTACACCACCTTGGCTTTTGCGTTGGCAAAAGCCTGAAACCCCATGAGACGTTTTGCCATCTCATCTAGCATAAATCCTCATTTACCTGGAAGGCTTGACCGCAGGAGAAAGGCATGGCAGAGGCATGCCTCTCTTCAGAGCCCCAAGACCCGTTGATGAGCGTGTTCCGGACCAGCGCATTCTCCTTCAGTCGGGGGTTGATGTGCAAGGCAATGTTGTTATTCAGGGAGTTTTTCAGGTTCACATGGAATCTAGGAGGGAGGCGGTGACAACAGTCATCCCAGAAGCCTCCAAAATGGCACAAGTATTTCCTCAGCTACATGCAAGCTGGCACCAGGGACATATGGTCAGGAGTGGCAGGAGAGGCAGAGCCTCCCTGGTGATTGTACGTGCACTCCACCCAGTTTTTGAGGGATCGCAGGGGAGACTGAGCTGTCAAGGCCGGCAAGATCCAGTCTCTCCAAGAGACTCTCCAAGACTCTCTGAGTCTCTCCGAAAGACTAGAGCTTGAGGCAGTAGCAGCTCAGCCTCCCCTGCGGTGACACAGGCACTGAGGCTTCTGGGTAGTCCCCAGAATCTCTTGCAGCATGATGTCACCTGAGAGCTCTACGTGCTGTGCCTCCCCAGCCTTGGACCTCACCACACATCACTGCCTGGCACACAGTTCGGAGATACAAGCCCCCTGGTTAATTCTTGATGAGCGCACCTGTTCGCGTTGTAAGCCACATTGCCCACAATTGTGATCTTATGGTTCCGAGTGAAGTACCCTGGGATGGCAACATGGAATGGGACAGCCTGAAAAGACAATGCGAGTCTGCTTTGGTCCAGGGAGCAAGAGGGCCTTGTATAAAAGGTCCTTCTACATTAAAAAGTCTGGACAAACTACCCTGCAGCAGGGACAGATATGTCCAGAGAACTTTGCAAGAACAGAAATTTGTGGGTTCCGCATTTCAGAGACCAAATTGCTTTAATTGAACCAACTTCTATCAGATCTTGTGGGGCTAAACAGTGGGCTTTGTACATTTTACTGAGCAAAACATTGAGGTGGGAGTTTGCAAACATTGATGTTAACACCACCGCCTTTTGTCCTATAGCCAGAACGTACATCACACTGGTACCTTGACATAAACACAGAAGAGTGAGATACTCACCGGGTTGGACAAAGTCACTCTGCTGCTGTTGCCCTGAAAAACAAATGAAGACTGAAGGAGAGACAACTCTGGTTGCAATATTGTGTGATCCACAGATGTGGAAGGGCCCAAATGCATTCACACCAAGCCTGCTCTACAGGGGTGGTGCAAGGAGGAGGTAACCGTTACAGCTTTCCTCAAGTAGCGAGCAAACGGGAGTAGCAAAAAGGTTCTGAATGCTTTTCAGCATGAATCTGCTGCTGCCTCCCTGTGGACAGAAGCCATTCCGATCCTCTTCCCGCTCACCGAAGCAAACTGGAGGGCAATGAGTCTGTCACCCACCACCCTACCATGCGCTGTGCAGTTCCATTAAGCAAAACAGGAAGTACAGAATGCCCATTCCCCACGTGTTCTGCACTTGCTGGTTTGGTTAAAGGGGCCCTACAAGGAAAGAGAATGGTCAAGGAGCAAGAGCCAGGTTTCCATCTCTCTGGGCAGTGGGGACATTGGTGTTGGATGATGGATCACCTTCAGCCACCCCGCCGCCCTGTCTAAACTAGGTGAACTGCAGTGTTGCCGCGGATTTTGACTCACACACCTGGGTCCATTGCTTCTTCCTCTACAAAGAAAGAACGGACAGAAAAGCAATAATTCAGAGGGCAAAGAACAACTAGATACATGCTTGTTACCCTGCACATGCCCAATCTAGTCTGATCTTGGAAGCTAAGCAGGGTCAGGCCTGGTTAGTACTTGGATGGGAGACCGCCTGGGAATACCGGGTGCTGTAGGCTTATACCATGATCTTGGAAGCTAAGCAGGGTCAGGCCTGGTTCAGTACTTGGATGGGAGACCGCCTGGGAATACCAGGTGCCGTAGGCTTATACCATGATCTCGGATGCTAAGCAGGGTCAGGCCTGGTTAGTACTTGGATGGGAGACCGCCTGGGAATACCAGGTGCTGTAGGCTTATACCATGATCTCGAAAGCTAAGCAGAGTCAGGCCTGGTTAGTACTTGGATGGGAGACCGCCTGGGAATACCAGGTGCTGTAGGCTTATACCATAGTCTTCCGAGACTGAAGGTTGCCAACCATCTCCCTATACTGAACAGTATCTCCCGATCTTGTCTGATCTCGGAAGCTAAGCAAGGTCAGGCCTGGTTAGTACTTGGATGGGAGACCGCCTGGGAATACCAGGTGCTGTAGGCTTATACCATGATCTCGGAAGCTAAGCAAGGTCAGGCCTGGTTAGTACTTGGATGGGAGACCGCCTGGGAATACCAGGTGCTGTAGGCTTATACCATGATCTCGGAAGCTAAGCAGGGTCAGGCCTGGTTAGTACTTGGATGGGAGACCGCCTGGGAATACCAGGTGCTGTAGGCTTATACCATGATCTCGGAAGCTAAGCAGGGTCAGGGCTGGTTAGTACTTGGATGGGAGACCACATGGGAATACCAGGTGCTGTAGGCTTATACCATAGTCTTTTGAGACTGAAGGTTGACAACCATTTTACTTCAGAGAGCTTTTTGGCCACCCTGTATGAGAAATGTGGAGGACATCAACTAATTTCTCACTAAGGTCTGTCAATTAACTACAGAGATTTTAATGGTTCAATCATCTGGCTTTTAACTGATTTTGTCCCTTTAAATCCTCCATGTGGGTGCTTTTCAGGTGCTGAAGGAAATCCAAGCAAGACCTCAGATACAAGTTCCTTTCTCAGCTCTTCACCCTGATATTCCATCCCAGTGAGCTAGAAATACCAGGAACCACACATGAGACATTGATCATGGAATTCATGAGGTCCACCATGGAGCTAGATGCCGCCTCCCCCCCCCTCCGTCCTATCAAGCTACGGGTGCTCCCATATGTCACCAAGAGGATGCTGTTGTGTTGGCAGAGGGAACAAGTCCCCTATTTGTGAGAATAACAGGGTTACAGTGTTTTGGACCTGTGATCTCATAGGATATATGAAGTAACTGCAGAGCAAGAGAAATACTCACAGAAGCCATTGGTTGTCCAAAATTTGGCTGGGCAAACGTGCTGGAGACCTGCAAGAGTAGAGATATCATTCAGTGGGCAGTGACCGGCCTGGGAGGTGGATGGGACTGGTGGAACCCTGCTCCGCTGGATCTTACAGTGTCACACGGCAAAGTCCGACATGGAGGTTCTCCAGTCTACACCGGCAAAACAGCTGGCATAAAGTAATCCCTGTACCCTTTCTCAGGGGAAGGAAACAAATGTCCCCTTCCCCTGAGGAGACCTCCAGTGGCTTCCATAGGGCCACAGGATACTGTGGTCACAATTTTGGGGCTGCTGCATCAGGCAACCCTGCCAGGGTTAGGATTGGGCCGTGAAGTTATTCCCAGATAATGTTTTTTCCAGCATGATGGAACGTTGGAAACTCCTGAGGCCCGGTTCAAATTTCCAGCTTGCTTTCAGCCTTCATTTGGAGATCAGGGCCACTAGTGTCTAGCTCAGCTTGTTGCCCCCCTCCCCAAAAGCTTGTTGCCCAGTGCAATTGTTACCCCCTGAACCCCCTTAGCTACACCACTCGGGCTGTACTTACATTGGTGGCTGAAATGACATTGTAGGCAGGAGGGGCATACGGCGGTGGGACCTGAAACACAGTCAAGTAAGTTAGCTGAAGTTGGATAGATGTCCAAGTGGGACAATAATGCAAAACGTTAGAAGGCAAAACAATGCAACGTACAGGAGCCTCCTGGAAGCTGATGCAGTTCAAGGAGACGTCCCCTTTGATCTCCAAAGTCTGTACAGTGTAGAAGGGAATGCGGTGCCTATACTCCAGGAAGTGGCTGCCGTTGACAGATACCTAGAGAAAGAATGGGTCAAGGACGTGGGTCACCCCAGAGCGTTGGTTTGAGGGAAATGTCTGCCATCTGTCCCCTTCTGGCTGCTCACCACTCAAAGCCACCTTGACGCCACCTTGTGCCACAACCATCAAGGCCCCTCAATGGAGAGTACCTCCCCCTGCGCCCGCCTGCTCCTTACCTGATAGCACTGAGTCTGGACACTGATGATCAACTCAAAATAGACCCCTGGCCGAAAGGTCATGCCAAAGGTTCGCTCCTCAGACCCCCAGCGGCCTTGTTGCATGGTGTTGCACACCACGACCCCACCTTCATCAAACCGTGGGTTGAAGTGGAAGGCAGTGTCACCATTTTGGCACAGCAGATTGACTGCGAATCTGAAATACGGAGAGGGTTGGGGTAATCTGGGTGGAGCTGGTGGCAAGGAAGGGGCAGGAAGGAAGGTGGTTGACAGGAAGGTTATACAGGGGGTGGATGGAGGGATGTTCTTTTCCCTCTCACACACAACACCAAAACCAGGGGACACCCACTAAAATTGAGCGTTGGGAGAGTTAGAACCGACAAAAGAAAACATTTCTTGACCCAGCGTGTGATTAGTCTGTGGAACTCCTTTCCACATGATGTGGTGATGGTGTCTTGCCTAGATGCCTTTAAAAAGGGATTAGACAGATTCTGGGTGGAAACGTCCTTCACAGGTTACAAGCCATGATGAGTATAAGCAACCTCCTGGCTTTAGGAGTGGGCTGCCTCAGAATGCCAGGTGTAAGGGAGTGGCAACAGGGTGCAGGTATCTTGTGTGTGGCATCTGGCGGGTCACTGTGAGATACAGGAACCTGGACTAGATGGGCCTCCAGCAGGGCTCTTCTTACCTTCTTAAGGTTAGCCCCAGCTGAGGGAAAAGGGCCACAGAAGATGGAAGGAGGATGGGAAAGAGGCACAGTTTGGAGCAAGAGAGGGAACCACAGAGACACAAGGGGGGAGGACGCAGGCGGGACTTGGCTTAGAAAAGGAAAGGAACAGGCTGCAATTGTCTGCTGCAGGGCTACAGAGCTGACAGAGTTGTGGATTTCCACACTGACTAGATCAGTTCTCTGGCAATCCACCAGAAGGTTCTGCTTCTGGTCAACAGCCTCCCTGGGCCACTTGGCCACTGGGTTTTTCCAAATCTGATTCTTTTTCTTGATATTTCTGAATTGCCATCAACCCTGAATTCTATTTCTAAAGGAGAGAGTGCTTTCCCCTTTCCCCACCGTTCTGTGTTCCCTGGAACTTCCTCCTTCAAGTCACCTTTCTCTCTCTCGGTATCTGTTTACTTCCCCTTTCTTTCCTCCACCACCCTTCCTGCAATGCAAACATCCTCCTCACCAGGTTATTCCGCAATGGAGAAGTGGCCCTTGGGAGCAGAGCATTGGGAGGGCTTGAAATGCCAAATAAACATGGTCACAGGGAGCAAAAAGGTGTGGAGGCAGCAGGCAGAACGCATGTGCGTGTGTCTGTGTGTTGTGAATGTAAACACAATTCACTGATAGGGTGACCCTTGTCTGGGAAACCTATGGTTGGCAACCTTCAGTCTCGAAAGACTATGGTAGAAGCCTACAGCACCCGGTATTCCCAGGCGGTCTCCCATCCAAGTACTAACCAGGCCTGACCCTGCTTAGCTTCCGAGATCATGGTATAAGCCTACAGCGCCTGGTATTCCCAGGCGGTCTCCCATCCAAGTACTAACCAGGCCTGACCCTGCTTAGCTTCCCAGATCATGGTATAAGCCTACAGCACCCGCTATTCCCAGGCGGTCTCCCATCCAAGTACTGACCAGGCCTGACCCTGCTTAGCTTCTGAGATCAGACGAGATCAGGCATGTGCAGGGTAAGTGCTTTTCCAAGTCCCAGATTATCTAGATGGCATAAGTGACCCTAAAACGGCTCAGCCGTATGCAAACTGTGTGACACCAGTGTTCCTCAGCCTGTGGGTCACGATCCCAATGGGGTCACAAAACCTCACTGGGGTGGGGTCATGGCAGCCTTCCAAAGCCATGTGCAGGAGAGGGCTTGGGTCCACAGTACTGCCTTATCAAAACCGAGTTCTTGAAATAAGCCTGCAGAGCCTCTTTTTGCTGCCTTGCCCCACAGCTTGTAAGGTTGGCCCACCTCACCAGGTTGTTGTGATGACACAAGAGATGGGGGAAATGGGGCAGGGGGTGAGGTTCCAGGATCAGGTTCCAGGAAGGGGTGGAATTGGTGGCGTATCCCATTGCATATTTGTTCTTTGGGGTCATGGCACAAAAAAGATTGAAGACCACTGTGTTATACCATATAGATTGTGCTAGTTTTGTTACACATTTGAAAAACCTCCACAGCCTCTGCTTAATCAAAACCTTATTGCACGGTGTAATGGAAGATCAGAAGATCGTCAGGTGGATGATGTGGTGTTGACAGCAATTCCATGTTTTGACAGCTGTTTGACAGCTCTGGGAAGGGCAGGGCTGGCTCCACAGCGGTAATCAATCAAGGCCAATGGAGTCTCTGATGGTCACCTGAGCTTCATTTGACCTTGATGGGGCTTTGAATGAGCTAAGGAGGTAGCTCACAGCTGAGCTGCACTTGCACTTAATGGGACACAAAGGATAAAAGGCAGCTTCAGAAGGACCAAAGACTACCCTGACCCAGAGGGAGATGCTACCTGACCCAGAGGAGACCTGACTGGAATTTGACCTTGAACTGTGACCTGGCATATCGTTTCTGGACTCTGATTTGGCAATCTGCATTTATTGGACTGGGACTGGACTCTGACTTTTGCTTGCTGCACTTGTGAGTTTAACAAGGGAAACTAATCAGCCTTAAGTGGGCACAAGGCCCAGTGGGGAGGAGCTGTGGCAAGACACACGGCGAAGGTGCGGATGAGCTAGAAATGCTTCGTTTAGATATGTGCCTTTTGGCCTTGCCATTGTTTCAGCAAAGCATGTGAATCTGGCCGCCCCAAGCTAGGTCAGTAGTCAAGCTGCTCCGTTAAGTTCTGAAACATTCCAAGATGTTTCCGTCCTCCCTCCCTTTCCGTCCTCCCTCCCTTTCCGTCCTTGGGTGAGTTGGGGAGGTGGGGAGTCGACAACTGTGCATGTCAAACTTATATAACTGACTTCTTCTAAACAAAGGTGGTACCTGCGCTACCAAAAAGAGATATGAGCTGTGTTTATTTTGTGGATTTGCAATACGTATTTGCATAAAGGTATAAAACCGCAGGCATTTTGTTCAGTGCAGAAGCATAGCTGGAGGGTGTACTAAGCACTAAGTTTTGCAGGGAGATTCACCACGCTTTGGAGCCACTCCAAGAGGGATAGCCATTATATGCCTCTGTTTTGCTCTAGCGGCCCAGAATGGCTCCAAAGGGGAGGGTGAGAGGCCTCTTGCACAACACACTGAGGCTCCCTGCAAAACTTAATGCTTTGCACCCCCTCTAGCTACACTACTGGTTCAATGGCTGTGCCCCTTTCTCCATGACTGTCTGCATGTTGGGTAACAGCCCAATACTATGCATGTCTACTCAGAAGTAAGTCCCATTAGAGTCAATGGGTTTACTCCCAGGAAAGCGTGGATTGGATCGGGCTGTACATAGGCACTGCGCACCAGAATGGCTGATCTTAAACAGAGCTCGATCTGACTATGACTTGACAACTGACGCCTCCAGGTTAAACTTTGGTGGGGGTCCATTTGCCTCCTTTGACAAGCTGGAGAAAAAAGTTGGTTGGGGGGGAAACAACCATGTGCCCTGCTTTTGGGAGAGGGGGCATCGGGTCCCAAAAGAAAGGACCGGCTAGCTTGTTTGTTTCTGGTCAGTTGCCAAGTTTAACAGCGAAATGTGAATCATTCCCTGGGAAAGAATTTTCACAAAGAGAAGTCCGCAAATGGAGGACAGTGGGAAAGATGGCAGTCACTGAGCGAGGAGGAGGAGGGTCAAGTACAATGGGAAGAGATCCAGTGGTAGGGCCCATGAGAGAGGGGCAAAGAGGATAATTTGTACCCGGGCCCAGGGTCAAAAAGGGGGCCAAAGGAGGGGGCCCAGAAATTTCCTGGGATCTTACGTTTTCAGATCTCACTCACACTTGCGGCCAGCATGGGAAGCTGGGGGCTCTACCATAGGAGAGGGGCAGTGGCGGCTGCTGCGAACCATATGCGCAGGGCCCAGGAATGCATGCATGACCCTCCTTAACACAGTGTTAAATCTGGGTGGAAACTAGCCTGCTACAGTAGCTCTTGGACTTGTGAATCCACTTCCATGAAGGCGTGTATAGAGCTCTGGGACACAGCAGAGTGGCTATAAGAACATAAGAACAGCCCCACTGGATCAGGCCATAGGCCCATCTAGTCCAGCTTCCTGTATCTCACAGCGGCCCACCAAATGCCCCAGGGAGCACACCAGATAACAAGAGACCTGCATCCCGGTGCCCTCCCTTGCATCTGGCCTTCTGACATAGCCCATTTCTAAAATCAGGAGGTTGCACATCATGGCTATAGCTGCTGCAGAAGAAAGTTCTGGTAACTAAATACGATGGTGCTGATTTTCTGCCATGATTCTATATTTCAGAGGTTTTAGAAAGTGTGTGTTTGATTTTCCATGTTATTGTCTCTAGCGACCGATGCTATGCAGGCAGGAAGACCTGGGCTCCATACTGGGAAGCCTGGTAGACCAGCTGTTGCCATCCCCAACCCTGTTTCGCTCCCTCCCTATCCCACTTCATCTTCTCGCCCTATCACCACCCTCCGCTTGCTCTGTTTCATCCCCGCCCGCTTTGGAAAGGGGCTGATACAGTCCTCTCAGAGGCCCTGTCCAATGGGACTGGGCTGGGGGGGGGGGGTGGAATGGAAATAGGGGACGTGACAAACCTTTTCACATTCATCTGGACCTGGCCTTGGATCAAAATCATCTTCCCCATTCTCAAGCCCCCAAAAATGGGGCCGGCAAAGGGAACACTCTGTGGGGCAAAAAAAGAGAGAAGTGGTCACATGCTTGGTGCTTCATGTTGATCTCACCCGTAACTGTCCCTAACAGAAAGAGCACTGAATCTCATGAGCTCTGTGATGGAAATGGGTTTCGTTTCTTAAAATCAGGATCCCGTTTTTAAAAATAATCATGAGATCCAAACTCCCAGTCAGGAACCCTGGACAGGGACACAACTCGGGATTGGGGAGAAAAAAGGAGGCCACAGGGAAACACAGGGCTCACCTCATATCTGTGGCTACCTCTGCTGGAAGGCAGCATCAAGGGCTGCCACCTTTGCTTTCGAGGAAAAAAAAATCAGTAGGAGCTTTCCCCATCACTGGCCTCCACGCCAAGAAGAGCGTCCACCGCTTGCATTTTTCAAATCACCCTTGCGTGCACTTCTGACCCTCTTAACAAGGCACCATCGCACCAGCTGTCTTGGCCCCGCACATTTACAAAAATGAACCTATGAGGTAAGTCTCCCCAAGGGGTCATCAGGGGCCAGGAGACCTGCAAACAGCATGTACTGAGCATGTGCTTGCCCTTCTCCATCTCATGAGAGGATGCACAGCTCTCTCTCTCTCTCTCTCTCTCTCTCTCTCTCTCTCTCTCTCGCACACTCACCGGATTTAAAATTGGCTGCTGGAGAGCCATCTTTAAGCTCTCTAGGCCCTGGGACTGAGACGTCCGCCTTCAATTCTTGCGTCCTGCAGGACTGAAATGGACTTACAACCTAAAGCATTGCATTTCCTGTGCATTCAGTTTCGTTTCTGCAGGAGGTGGGTGGCTTATATAATAGGGCTTCGTGCTCTGCCTTCTGCTACTAAGTCAACAAAGCACAGGAGCGGGCAAGGCATTCCCACAGACCCGAGGGAAGTACTCCAGTTGGCTCCCTTGCCAGCTATAAACACCGCTTATTTTTCAGGCATGACTTTACATGCTGTAACTGCCCCCCTCCGCACCAAGCACTGTTCCTATTTTCTGAACACTGTCCCTGGTGAATGATTATCCTTAACAGTCCCGGGTGGGGTGAGATTTGTTCATGAGAACTTGCCAGCAGATTGACCCCAATGTGATCAGCCACAACCATGGTCTAGAGCAGGGGTGCCCAAACCCCGGCCCTGGGGCCACTTGCGGCCCTCAAGGACTCCCAATTCAGCCCTCAGGGAGCCCACAGTCTCCTATGAGCCTCTGGCCCTCCGGAGACTTGCTGGAGCCCATGCTGGTGACGCAACTGCTCTCAGCGTGACAACCAACTGTTCAACCTCTCACGTGAGCTGTGGGACGAGGGCTCCCTCCACTGCTTGCTGTTTCACATCTGTGATGCAGCAGTGGCAGCAAAGGAAAGGCTGGCCTTGCTTTGTGCAAGGTCTTTTATAGGCCTTGAGCTATTGCAAGACCTTCATTCATTCATATAAGTTCCCTCTCTAATATATTCATTTATGTAAATTTATTCAAATTTGAAATGTAAATTAATTATTTTCTTTCTGACACAGTGTCAGAGAGATGATGTGGCCCTCCTGCCAAAAAAGTTTGGACAGCCCTGGTCTAGAGGGGGAACATGAACCTTTGGAGTGGGGATGCAGGTCCCAAAGGCTGGAGTTTGCCAGCTGTACAGTTTTTAAAGGTGGCCTCCCATCTTTTTTCTCACTCACCCGTCAATCTGGGGAAGTTTTGTACATGTGCTGCACATTCTACAATGATTTGATGGCCAAGGGCCAACTGTATCACACCTTTTTAAAAGGAGCTGTTTAATGCTACCCATTAAGCGGAACAAAGCCTCTTTCCCTCTCACGCTGTTCTTATGAAACTCAAGGATCTGTGTGGCCCGTGTCTGTTGAACAACACACTCATTTCCCTACTGCACTCCCTATTAAACCAGCATATATTAAATCAACACTTCCAATTCAAGCGCACCTGCTTAATTGCAAAATGCCTATGTTACAATCAACCAGAGGCATGTCCAGAATTTCCACCCATCACCGTTACAGTGGTTTAAGATCTACATTGATCCTTTGCAGAGAAGCCTGCCTTTCTCTCCCGCTTGTCGACCTCCTGACAGGGCTCTCCTTAAGTTCTCATCTTCATTCATTTCTAGCTTGCTGTTGGGAGTGAGGCCCTCCAGGGTTTGGCAGCTGCCTTGCAATGCACTCAGATGAGCCCTGTGGAAATAGTTGGGCTGAAGGTAACATGGAGCTGCCCACAATATGGCTTTGATACCCCAGTGCTGCCCCAGCCCCATATAAAGTCATGGTCACTGCAGCAGCATAGAACAGCCAGGAGATGAACCGCTCCAGGAGGCTAAGAGAAAAGGTTGTGTGAGCCACAAAGGAGGGAAAGAGAGTTGCAGAGGTAGCCACAGAGTCCATTCCGTCCTTCCAAAGGTGAGCATGGAGCATTCCACCAGAGGGCGATCTAGCCAAGGAGTACCTTTGAGTACCTGGCTGTGGGTTTTTTGTTGGCAACCTTCAGTCTCAAAAGACTATGGTATCGCGCTCTGAATGGTGGTTCTGGAACAGCGTCTAGTGTGGCTGAAAAGGCCAATTCGGGAGTGACAATCCCTTCCACACTGGGAGCAAGTGTCGTGTGTCCCTGGTCTGTCTCCCTGGCTGTGGGCCTTCCTTCTTTGCCTCTTAGCCTCAGACTGTTGGCCAAGTGTCTCTTCAAACTGGGAAAGGCCATGCTGCACAGCCTGCCTCCAAGTGGGCCGCTCAGAGGCCAGGGTTTCCCACCTGTTGAGGTCCACTCCTAAGGCCTTCAGATCCCTCTTGCAGATGTCCTTGTATCGCAGCTGTGGTCTACCTGTAGGGCGCTTTCCTTGCACGAGTTCTCCATAGAGGAGATCCTTTGGGATCCGGCCATCATCCATTCTCACGACATGACCGAGCCAACGCAGGCGTCTCTGTTTCAGCAGTGCATACATGCTAGGGATTCCAGCTCGTTCCAGGACTGTGTTGTTTGGAACTTTGTCCTGCCACGTGATGAGGATGCGTCAGAGGCAGCGCATGTGGAAAGCGTTCAGTTTCCTCTCCTGTTGTGAGCGAAGAGTCCATGACTTGCTGCAGTACAGAAGTGTACTCAGGACGCAAGCTCTGTAGACCTGGATCTTGGTATGTTCCGTCAGCTTCTTGTTGGACCAGACTCTCTTTGTGAGGAATGTAGGCTCAATTCACAGATCATTCCAAGCAATTGTTTCTGCAAGTCATTCTTAAGGACACATATAATGGCTGGAGCGCCTAGATGTCCACAGGCAAAGCATGGTTGAGGGTGCTGATCTACCCCCTCTGCACTCAGCTTCAAGGGTTCAGCTGTTTCTCAGGCTGAAGCAACAGTCCTATCTGTGGTTTCTCAGCAGTTTGAGAATTCAGGCATAACAACATCAGACCACAGTTATTGCAAACTGTGGTTTGCAAAACAGCTTCAATCTGTGGTTTGAAATTCTGGTTCGGCACCCCGTCACAAACTGTGGTTTGTTGAACTAGAACAGGTCCAGATGTCGTATCAAGCCATGATTTGACACTATGTCTGAATGCACCCACTAGGGGTGTGCACTCCAGTCACAGGGGGGTGCTAATAATCTGTCGAGGAGATGAGGTCAAGGTTGCCAACTAACCAGAAAACAGCCAGTCTCAGGCAGGTTTGGGGGAGACTAGCTCCCATTTCTGGAAAAGAGGAAAAGCCCACTTTGCCACCCTCAATCAGATTTCAGTTGGAACGTCCATTTCTTTTAAATGCTGTGAACCATGCGCACATGTGCATTGCACAGAGATATGTATTGTGTTCTAGGAAAGACCAGCTTGTGCACATGGGCCTGTCTAGGCTGCACCTGGGGAAAAGCAGGGTCCAAGAGACATAAGCTCGGTGGTTGCACTCCAAGAGTCTGGGGTTGCCAATTCTCAAGGAAGGTATTCCTGGAATTTTTTTTGCCCACAACATAATGTAATGCCGGAATTTCCTGCAGGTCCTGTAAAAATCTTTAGAGCTGCATGGGGTAGTCAGTCACCCGAATGCTGATTCCAGAAAATCCCAAGAGGGCTGGCAACCCTACAAAGGTTTAGTTCTCTGGCCCAACAACATAACACCTGTCAGAAAATGTAACCTGTGACCGTTGTCTCCAGAAAAGGGGAGTTGTGGTGGAATATTGCCCTTGTTTTAACAGATCTACCTTTGCCCCAATCTGTTTGCTCAGCCACTGGAGACAAACAGTCATGGTCCAACACAAACACAGAAGTCAAGAGGCTTGAAATGCAAGCTAGACTGACAAAGGAAACTGCCTAAGCTCACTAGCACTAAGTCCGGAAGTCCTCGCCCTCTCTGCATGTGACCCATTCACTCCCAGGAGAAACACATTTGTGGTCAAGGCTGAGAGGCTTTCAAGGTTAACCAAACACACTCTAAAGCACCAACCCAGCCCCCCCCCTCTCTCTCTCTCTCTCTCTCTCTCTGCATTGCACAGAAGCTGACCCAAACCATGTATCTCCCTTGAGGATTCTGTCACCTGGCTGTGTGCAGATTAGAGATGACTTCAGGGTTTTCACCCCACTCAGAATTTGGGGGAGCACTTAGACACATCACTTTCAGCCAAACTTGGGTGAGGTGGGATGGTAAAACCGACCTTCTATCACAGTGCTTATCTTTCAAAGTGGATTCCGCCATAAATTGGCACATCCTCAAGGGCCGTTTCCCCACCTAGATTCCTTCAGAGAAGTCCCAGTTTAAGGACAATGAGAGAGAAGGCTCTTCTCACACCATTGCAGGAAGACCTCATGGCCAAGAAGACAAAGCATTTTGTAGAGTTGCTGTCTTCAACTGGGACTAGCCAGGAGAATAGCCCTGGTCCTAGGACTGGGTGTCCAAGTACCCCCGACCAGTTTAGAGAGCAGGCCGGGATGACCAGCTGATGGTAAACTAGCCAGTCAGAGGTGTGGACTGGAGATTGAGCCATCACCTTGCCTGAAAAAGCTAAACAGAATTCGCTCATGTCTCACCTTGGATGGGTGACCGGAAGTCATCATTGACTAGAGACGAAGGAGTGTGGACTGGCAAGAAATGGATCCCATCCTGAGAACCTGCCTGAGGTGTGTTTTGCAGCTGCCTGTGGAAGCCTGGAAAGCACAGGAGCTGGGCAACCTGCACAATGAAGGAAAACATCGGAAGAAATGGAGGGTGTTCTGAGTTTCTCTCATAGAATAATGTAAAATTTGAAAAAAAAATGGGGTTTATAGTCAGCCTGCCTATGTAAAAACCTTGTGCCTATGAGAAAGATGGTATATAAATACTGTAAATTTCTTTCCTTGCCTCCCTGAGTACAGCATGTAGTGAGGCGAGATAGCGACCGCACTCGGCACATGCTCTTGCGAGGCGACAAGGCTGCATTCAGGATTCCAACACTCCCTACAGCAGCAACTAGGACAACACAAGCAGGAAAAGCTCAAACACCCACAAGCTGCACAACTCCCAGTTGTTTACTTTGGAGGGTTTCAATTTCCTTTCCAGCCCTCTTGGATTCCATTTGAATTGCAAGCCACTTTGATTCCCCCCCCCCAAACTAGAAGGGCCAGTCATCACATAACAGCATTAACAATGATAAGAGAGATGAACACTTAATTGGCAGCTTCAGCATAGATTGCAGCAGGGGTGGATATATCGGATGTTTATCCAAACCCTCCTCCAAAAAACCTCAGATGGGAATCTTTCTGCTTATATCCTCACAACAGCCCTCTGAGGTTGTCCAGGTGGGGAGACACAGGTGTCTTCGTCAGCTCCCCAACCTTACACCAACACCCTAACCACAACGACACCCTTAATCCTACTCGGGCCAGCTTCTGTTGGTGAAATCCTATGACAGGCCAGAAAAATACTCCCTTTCCTGATGAAATGCAATGCAGTTGTGTAAAATGAAGTAACTCTATTCGCATGTTTTCCACCTACATGAACAAAGCACTCAGCCGGCTTAAGATATATACCCCAAATAGGACTGTATTAAACCTTTTCGAGAGCAGATCCCAGGAAAGCCCTGGGTGAAATCTCAACCCCTGAACTCTGATGCAGCTGTGGTAGGTGCATGAGATGATGGCTTTTGGGTCCGGACATGCTGAGTGTCACCCAGGTGTTTGTCACACTCCCACTCAGGGACGAGGACAAACAAACATCCCTGTGACTCACAGCATTGGCAACGCTCACAACTCTCTCCAAAGTATAGTATCCTTTGTGTATATACTAAGTGTATAACAAATATATATTCCCTTTCCCTCCACCATGTATTTTGGGTTTGAGTCCCTGGTACAGCTGCATCGGAATGCAGAAGGAGTTTGATTGCAGGCTGAGAGCTACTGGTGTCGCCTCCGCCAAGCAGGTTGCTTTTACACAATAAAGACCTTGATCAGCGGCGTAGCTAGTGGGGGTGCAAAGCTCTACATTTTGCAGGGAGCCTCACCGCAGCATGCACGGGGCCTTTCCCCCCTCTGTTGGAGCCATTCCAGACCCCTAGAGCTAAACAGAGGGTATGCCTGGCTCCAAAGGGGAGGGGCCGCTTGCATGCTGCGGTGATGCTCCCTGCAAAACTTAGTGCTTTGCACCCCCCTCTAGCTACACCACTTGATTTTCCATGCTGTGATGGTTTTCCAGGCTCGTTTAGACATTTATGAAATCTACTTTTAATAAGTTTTTCATTATCTAATTCTTCCTTTCTCTGCCATCTGCAAAAATAAAAAAGCAAAATGGAGGAGAGCAGCCTCAAAGATAAGCATTAAGGACTCTTCATCACTTAACACCTTGGGCAAAGATTTGACTGGATTCCCTGGGGTGCCTTTAATCCGTGAGTTGAGACATGTGGCTGCATGATCGCTCCAGACCTGGGCAGGCAACATCTTCCCCTACAACTAACACCATCTTGGCTGAGCCAAGACCTCCTGGTGCCCCCTTTACCTGGTGATGCCCCAGTCTCTGCGGCTGCCATTCCCTGGACTGGAAAAGGAAGAGAGGGATTAAAGCAGAATGTGGAGGGGTGGAGGCTGGTGGGCTGGAGTGTCTCACTGAATTGGGAACAGGAGGGCAGAACTTATTTTTTCTTAAACCAAAAGCCATCTCAGATGCTGTCATGAAAGGGGGGGGGGCAGCAAGGGGAAGGACTGCTCAACCCTTTCTCTACCTGCCCTTGTTTGCTCAAAATCCCCCTCCTCCCAGCTATTTTTCTCTGGGTAGGAGAAAAGATGGTGCAGCTTTACAGCTTTCCCCACACAGGACGGGGCAGTTAAGAACATAAGAACAGCCCCACTGGATCAGGCCATAGGCCCATCTAGTCCAGCTTCCTGTATCTCACAGCGGCCCACCAAATGCCCCAGGGAGCACACCAGATAACAAGAGACCTGCAAAGCTTCCTGGGAATTGTAGTTAAGAGCATAAGAACAGCCCCACTGGCTCAGGCCAGAGGCCCATCTAGTCCAGCTTCCTGTATCTCACAGCGGCCCACCAAGTGCCCCAGGGAGCACACCAGATAACAAGAGACCTGCAAGGCCTCCTGGGAATTGTAGTTTAAGAACATAAGAACAGCCCCACTGGATCAGGCCACAGGCCCATCTAGTCCAGCTTCCTGTATCTCACAGCGGCCCACCAAGTGCCCCAGGGAGCACACCAGATAACAAGAGACCTGCAAGGCCTCCTGGGAATTGTAGTTTAAGAACATAAGAACAGCCCCACTGGATCAGGCCACAGGCCCATCTAGTCCAGCTTCCTGTATCTCACAGCGGCCCACCAAATGCCCCAGGGAGCACACCAGATAACAAGAGACCTGCAAGGCTTCCTGGGAATTGTAGTTTAAGAACATAAGAACAGTCCCACTGGATCAGGCCATAGGCCCATCTAGTCCAGCTTCCTGTATCTCACAGCGGTCCACCAAGTGCCCCAGGGAGCACACCAGACAACAAGAAGACATGCAAGGCCTCCTGGGAATTGTAGTTTAAGAACATAAGAACAGTCCCACTGGATCAGGCCATAGGCCCATCTAGTCCAGCTTCCTGTATCTCACAGCGGTCCACCAAGTGCCCCAGGGAGCACACCAGACAACAAGAAGACATGCAAGGCCTCCTGGGAATTGTAGTTTAAGAACATAAGAACAGCCCCACTGGATCAGGCCACAGGCCCATCTAGTCCAGCTTCCTGTATCTCACAGCGGCCCACCAAATGCCCCAGGGAGCACACCAGATAACAAGAGACCTGCCTCCTGGTGCCCTCCCTTGCATCTGGCATTCTGACATAGCCCATTTCTAAAACCGGGAGGTTGCGCATACACATCATGGCTTGTACCCCGTAATGGATTTTTCCTCCAGAAACTTGTCCAATCCCCTTTTAAAGTCATCCAGACCAGACGCCGTCACCACATCCTGCGGCAAGGAGTTTCTTTGGGAGAGAAGATTTTGAGTGGGCACACGCCAGGATGGGGGGAAAGTTGTAAGAACCCTTCCCCAATCATGTCTCTCGTCCCCCAACTGTAGCTTCTGATCCTGTTTTTCATCTGGGGAATGATAGAGACTTCTCCAGAAACCTCTCAGGAATGCATTCTTGATTTCTCCTGGGACCTGTTTTTACATTCCACCAAAGACTGGCAAAAATGAATGCTGGTGCCCAAATATTGCAGCTCTTGAATGTCTCTCTTGCGGTGCTCAAACATCTGAAGTTTGTCACCTGTGGCTCTTACGTTTAAAAAGTTAGGCTACCCTTGTAATATAGGACTTCAACCCTAGTCTCCCCTGCCAAACAAGGGTGACCGAACTTGCTTAAGAGCCATATGTGATAAACTTCAGATGTTGAGCTCCTCAGTTGAGTAGAGGTCCCATAGCTGTGCATGCAGACACTCCCAGCATCTGTGGATAAAATATTTCAGGGGACATGGTTGGAGGGTCATGTCATACAGTCCCCAGCCTTGTTTCGACACAAGCTGTAATCCATCTGGAGACTGCATTGGGATTGAACCTCTGATGCACCCATTGGTGGGCCTGCCTTATCTGATGCATGCTGCAACAGGAGACCAAAATCCCCTGACTCCTGTAGACTCCCTACAAGAAGGAAGACTCCAGCCAGTTCCTCCTTGCCAAAATTGAAACAATACATGCCCCCACTTCCTTGAGCAGTAAGGAGCTGTAGGCCAGTGGTTCTCACACTTTTAGCACCAGGACTCACTTTTTAGAATGAGAATCTGTCAGGACCCGCCGGAAGTGATGTCATGACCAAATGTGACATCATCAAGCAGGAATAGGTTTCACAATCCTAGGTTGCAATCCACATTTACCCAGGAGTAAGTCCCATTTGCTATCATATACACCAGGGGTGTCCAAAGTTTTTGGCAGGAGGGCCACATCATCTCTCTGACATTGTGTCGGGGGCTGGGGAAAAAAATAATTAACATTTAAAATTTGAATAAATTTACATAAGTTTACATAAATGAATATATTAAAGATGAACTTATATGAATGAATGAAGGTCTTGCAATAGCTCAAGGCCTATAAAAGGCCTTGCACAAAGCAAGGCTGGCCTTTCCTTTGCTGCTGCTACTGCATCACAGATGTGAAACAACAAGCAGTGGAAGGAGTCCTCATCCCACAGCTCACGTGAGAGGTCAAACTGTCGCCCTCACGCTGAGAGCAGTTGAGTCTGGCCAGTGCGGGCTCCAACAAATCTTCGGAGGGCCACAGTTTCATTGGAGACTGTGGGCTCCCTGAGGGCCGCATTGAGAGGCCTCGAGGGCCGCAAGTGGCCCCAGGGCCGGGGTTTGGGCACCCCTGATATACACAATAGCCTGTTAAAAGAACAGATCTGTAACATTTCCCCAAATGCCGTCACATACCATGGGAGCATCAAGTCTAATATATTAAAAATAGGTCTTTGGAGGTGATCCAATTGATGTATGTTCCCCGATGTGTGCCGAACACTGTGATCAGGTTGGAATCCGGTACCCCAAGTATAGAGATGTCGATGTGGCTAAATGCCTTACATTATTTTTTGAAGATTCTCTCGCGACAGGATAACTTTACTTATTTGATCTTTTCGGATCCTTTTGTAGGCACCTGGGAAAAAAGGTGCTTGGATCATTTCAAACTCTGCAATCTCTCCCCAGAGTCTTTTATAATGATGAGCCCGGGAGACGCAAAAGAAATTTTGCGTCAGAGGTTGGTAGACCTTGAATTGAGATCTGGGAGAGCCAGACTTTCTGGGTATGCTTTTCTTGGGGATCAAGCTCTTGCATTTTCTCCTGCCAGATATTTTTATAATATTGTTATTCCTAAATTTAGGATTGCTTTTACTAAAGCTAGGTGCAATGCACTTTTATCAGCAGTTCTTTTGGGTCGTTATGCAAGGCGTCCCTACTCAGAGAGACTGTGCCCCTGCCCTCAAAACGTGGTGGAGACAACTGCCCACGTTGTTTTGCAATGTCCATATTATGATGACTTGAGATCAAAATTTATTTCCCCGATTTTTGGTACTGAAACGGGGATGCAGGTGGAGGAGCAGCTTGCTTTTCTGCTATCTGATGTATACTCTGATATATCATTCAGGGTTGCCCTTTTCTGTTATGCTGCACAGTTGGTAAGAAAGAAAATTGAGAGTGTAAATCTCTGATTTTATGATTTTACATATGTGTAACGGGGTGTTGGTTTTAATTCTGTGTATTTTGTTTTGTTGTTTGTGATAGCTGGTCGGATGACCGTAAATAAAGTATCTATCTATATTAAAAATAAAATATTGAAATGAATGGGGACCCACCTGAAATTAGCTTGTGACCCACCTAGTGGCCCCCAACCCACAGTTTGAGAAACACTGCTCTAGGGGAAGTACTATGGGTTTGGTTCACTCGTTCAACTCCTTTCAAGAACAAAGAGGGTGCTACTGCTCAATCTCCTTTCAGCATCCCTCCTAAACATCAATGTTTAAAGCCCCAGCCTTGAACTCCAACCACAATGAAGAACAGCACAGTCCAATATCTGCTTACTCAGACAGAAGCTCCATTGAGTTCAATGGGGCTTGCTCCCAGCTAAGTGTGTACAGGATTTCAGTCTATTAACTGCACCTACTTTCATCTGTTCTCACTTCTGCCTTTCCCGTCCCTTTCTGCTGTCAAAACTTAATTGTAAGCTTCCTGGGACAGAGACTTGTGGGTTTTGTTTGCTTGCTTGTTTATTTGTTTGTGCGTAGGGGGCTATCGTTAAATGCCCCCCTTTCAGCCTCAGCCCCCTCATCTACAGGAAGGTTTGTGGTCAGGATTCTAATGCTCAATTTACACAGCTCTTGTAAGTATCACAGAGTGATAATACTGTACACATCAAGTGTCTTTGAACAGTGGAAAAGGCTACACAAAGGCTAAGTACAGTATTGTTCAAATTAAACCCTTGCAGTACTGAGACTGGGGATCCTTCTTAATTGATTGATGGCCCTTAATTAAGGCAACTGGGCACAAACAACATAACATCTCAATAGAGGCTAATCCTAAAGGAAACAAGCTAATTAATTTTGCCAAATCCACTTAATGCTGAGTTAACGCTTACAACAATCAGACACACCCATTGGAAGCATCCCTCAATTAAAATAGCTCCGAAAGTAAAATTATCCCAGTCATTCCAAATTTATCAGCAGTCATTGTCTTCAAGCAAATTACCTTTCCTGAACTGTGTCGTAATTGCTTCAGTACGCTTGGGGGGGGGGAGATCAGTTTGGATTCAGTCTATATAGCATCCAGTGTTCTACCACTGGTCCCAGTAGCTACCAGACTCCAACAAATATATACTGAGACCTTGTTTCCCCCACCCCAGTAAATGAAAGGATATTCCATGCCCCGATGCCATCATGCCACATATTTCCTTGCCCTCCACCAACAATCTGCTCCCTGAGACAACCACTGCAGTTCGTTACATGGATGGGACGGCCCTGATCCTGAGACAGATCCTTGGGGAACCCGTCTTCTGACTTCCCTCCACTGTGAAAACTGGCCATGTGCTCCTACTTGATGTGAGGACAAATTCAGAAGGTACATCTCGTATCAAATGGTTGGCAACCTTCAGTCTCGAAAGACTATGGTATAAGCCTACAGCAGCCAGTATTCCCAGGCGGTCTCCCATCCAAGTACTAACCAGGCCTGACCCTGCTTAGCTTCCAAGATTAGACGAGATTGGGCATGTGCAGGGTAACAGTTGCTATCAAGCTTTCCTCTTACTCCCTTCTCATCTTACAGGCCACCCCAGGCTTCCTGGCAGGCTTCCTGTTTTTGATGTAGTGAAAGGAGTTTTTTTTTTTCATGGTTCTCTGTGATGTTTTTTGTGGTTCTCTGTGATGAACTCCTGACACTTTTCATATCCTCTATTCTCAGCTTACATTTCTTTTGCCTGAGTTGGAGTTCTTATTTTTCCGCCTTCCCTTTGGGGCAAGATTTCCATTTACTGAAGGAAGCCTTCTAGCCTTTTATATAATAGATGCTTCCTCCTCGACCTGATGGTATCGTTCGTGGGCCACAATCTAGCTGAGCTTCTGTTCTTGAGGTTTTACATAACCTCCATGCACCCTGGACAGATTTGACCCCCTTGACTTTCCTTTTTAGCTTCCTCGTTGCCACATCCTTTACTGCTCAGGAACCAAATACATCCTTGTGGGACTTCTTTGAAATCTTCAGTTCCTGAGAAGTTGAACCCCAGTAGGGTCATCGCTCCCTAGTGGATCAGCATCACGGACTGACACCTCGCACTAGGTCCTGTGCACTATCCCCAGGGTACCCCCTCTAGTGGTTTCCAAGACCATTTGGTGTATTTCAACATTTTCTCTCTTTGGCATGTCCTGAACATGAATTTGTCCATGTGAGAGTCATTGAACATACTCATAGTTCATCATGTTCATAGTTCATCTACCCACCGGGTAGATGGGACTCGTCAGCCTGGGAAGGCAGCTCCTGAGAGAAGGAAAACTCTGATCCCAAACCTCCACTGCCTTGTGGCTACATCCAGTTATGGAAAAGGCTTCAGGAGTCAACCTCGAGGCAAAATCCGGAGCCAGAGTCCCTGAGGCAGTTCATGGCTGAACACAGTCACGTTCTGGCAACTCCTGCGACGCCGCTGGAACCAACCGTATTGGCCTCTGCCTTTCCATTGGACCATTTCAGCGATGTGGAGAGGGGGGATTTGCTGCATGGGTAACAGCCTATCCTCCATACCTACTTTACCCAGGCTTCGCGCACTGGAGAGGACACTCTGTTCCAGAACCACTATTCAGAGCGTGACACCATAGTCTTCCGAGACTGAAGGATGCCAACAAGAAGTTCATCGTCTCCTTCCGCCATCCAACCCCGGAACGTCCTTGTTCCTTGTTGTTAAATGGACTTTTCTGTTTCATTCCTGCATGTGATATTCCCAAAAAATCCAATTAAGGGGGGGGGGAAGAAAGATAACCAAAGGGGTAGTCGAGGAGCTTTGGGGCTTTACCTACAGTAGGAATAGTGATGTCATCAGCAGGTGTTGCTTTGGAAACATTTTTCGAAGAACTTTAGCAGAACAGATGCATCAGTCTGCACAGGAAGCAAACTAAGAAATGTGCTTAAGGGCATACACTCATGTCTATGCCATTTTCCTCAAGGGGGACAGTAGAACCTCTATGGATTCAGAGAAGGACAGTTTTCCCTGGCTTCTGCTAGAGATGCCAAACCTGGAACCAGGCGCATGCAAAATAGATGTTCAATCACTGAGCAGTGCCCCCTCTGATGTGAGTAAACGATACTCAAGCTGGGACATAATGTGAGTTCCAGGAACTTGATGAATATAGCAGCTTAGCTGTCTAGTCTTTGGTTCAATAAGTTCAGGAGAAGCTAACATCTGGAGTTGGGTCAGGGAGGTTAAGAACATAACAACATAAGAACAGCCCCACTGGATCAGGCCATAGGCCCATCTAGTCCAGCTTCCTGTATCTCACAGCGGCCCACCAAATGCCCCAGGGAGCACACCAGATAACAAGAGACTTCATCCTGGTGCCCTCCCTTGCATCTGGCATTCTGACTTAACCCATTTCTAAAATCAGGAGGTTGCGCATACACATCATGGCTTGTACCCCATAATGGATTTTTCCTCCAGAAACTCGTCCAATCCCCTTTTAAAGGCATCTAGGCTAGACGCCAGCACCACATCCTGCGGCAAGGAGTTCCACAGACCGACCACGCGCTGAGTAAAGAAATATTTTCTTTTGTCTGTCCTAACTCGTCCAACACTCAATTTTAGTGGATGTCCCCTGGTTCTGGTATTATGTGAGAGTGTAAAGAGCATCTCCCTATCCACTCTGTCCATTCCCTGCATAATTTTGTATGTCTCAATCATGTCCCCCCTCAAGCGTCTCTTTTCTAGGCTGAAGAGGCCCAAACGCCGTAGCCTTTCCTCATAAGGAAGGTGCCCCAGCCCCGTAATCATCTTAGTCGCTCTCTTTTGCACCTTTTCCATTTCCACTATGTCTTTTTTGAGATGCGGCGACCAGAACTGGACACAATACTCCAGGTGTGGCCTTACCATCGATTTGTACAACGGCATTATAATACTAGCCGTTTTGTTCTCAATACCCTTCCTAATGATCCCAAGCATAGAATTGGCCTTCTTCACTGCCACTGCACATTGGGTCGACACTTTCATCGACCTGTCCACCACCACCCCAAGATCTCTCTCCTGATCTGTCACAGACAGCTCAGAACCCATCAGCCTATATCTAAAGTTTTGATTTTTTGCCCCAATGTGCATGACTTTACACTTACTGACATTGAAGCGCATCTGCCATTTTGCTGCCCATTCTGCCAGTCTGGAGAGATCCTTCTGGAGCTCCTCACAATCACTTCTGGTCTTTACCACACGGAAAAGTTTGGTGTCGTCTGCAAACTTAGCCACTTCACTGCTCAACCCTGTCTCCAGGTCCAAACTATAGTTAGTTTGATCATCAGCCAAGAAAATGGATTGTCAGTGCCAAGCGCCATTTGAAAATTGTTTCTAGGTGAGCTTGTTCATATGCAAAACTCTCCTGTACACATTAACCCTTGCTGGCTTGTGCCTTCTTCATGCTCCCAGTATGTGTGGCTCACCTTCTTAGCCAGGTCGGTTTGGGTTAGGGGCCTGAGGACCCAATCCTATCCAATTTTCCTGTGCCAGTGCAGCCAAGCCAGTGGGGCATGCACTGCCTCTTGTGGTGGGCAGGTATTCACAGAGGCCTCCTCAAGTTATGGGAACATCTGTTCCCCTACCTTAGGGCTGCATTGCGGTTGCACCGGTGCTGAAAAGTTGGATAGGATCGGGCCCTTAAATGCTTCTAGGTTTGGCTGGCACAGAAGAAAGAAGTTTTGTAGGGGAACAGACAGAAAAGACACTCCAAGGCTGGACAGGCACTAGTCAGGGATACTGCAGCAGTTGCCTGCCCTGAGCAGGGGGTTGGACTAGATGACCTCCAAGTTCATCCAACTCCAACATTGTATGATTCTGTTGTTTTGAGTGTGGCAAGGGGAAGACAGAGACTAATGGCACAGTTGCCCTGACAACACCTCATTCTTTCCTAGAAACAGTGCGCCCCCCCCTTGCACTGATGCAGGTTTCACCTGTCGTAATGCATCCTTCCTGTCTCCGGTCTTCCTGTCAGGTGCACTCTCTTCCCCCCCCCCCAAATCCTGCATAGCAGAAACCAAGACTCTGTAGCAACCGCCTGGCACTGCCACGCTTCTCCTCAGATGAGCAGGAAAGACAAATAAGAGGGAGGGAGAAGGTGACAAAGAGAAATTACAGGCTGAATAATGAAGCATAATAGCATCAGGAAATCAAAATAAACATCTTCAGAGATTGGCATCTGGATGACTGGACTGCAATGCCGAAAGACCCATGAAGCTCTTTAGGAATTGCTCCAGAATTTTTGAAGACATGGTTTAGACCAGGGGTGTCAAACATAAGGCCCGGGGGCCAAATGCAGCTCCCAGAAGCAATTTATCCGCTCCCCATTATAACTGCACTCTCCCATTGTGATAATTGGGCTCTCTCGTATCTTGAAAGTATCAACAAGACTTGCCCATTTTCTCTTTTGTCATTTGCCGCTAATAAGTTTCAATGTGAGAACAAAAGTGTTTCTTTCTGGTCATCCCCTGCTTAATGATGTCACTTTCAGCCTTCAGCAGGCACCACGAATGAGAGCCACCTCAGCTCTCTGAATGAAACAGAGTTTGGCATCCCTGGGTTAGACTGCATTTGACATACAGCTCTTTCGTAAAAACACCAAAGAAGCTTCTGGTCCCACCAATCTGGATCAGGGACATAGCGTTGGGGAAGAGGGAGGGGGTTACTGTTTTCCCCTAGTACTTCCCCCTCTCATCCGAATTTCACAACCAGCAGCTATTTGCACTTGGAATAATGCCACTTTCAAAGCTTTGTTGAAGGAACAAAGATAAATTGCATCAGATAAATAATTCAGGCTGTCAGGATTATTTTCTTATTTGCACTTATTTGAAGCAAATAGATGCTTCAGGGCCTTGGTGATTGCACCTAGTCTTTAAAAAAAACAAACTGCAGGAGATCTGATTGTCTGGTTGCTTTCAGAGCCTATTGTAGCAAATACAACAAGGGGTCCTGTGGTATCTTTAAAAACTAGCATATTTGCAGTGATGGGGTCTGCAACTGACCCAGCATATGGTTCCGGGCATGTCACTTATGTGTCTGTTTCAGTTACTCCCATCTGTACAATGGGAATGTTTGACCTGTCCACACATGCAATCAGGAGGTGGTGGTAGAACCCTGAGGAGATAAAACTGGGCTGTTGCTCCTCGGGTAGAGGATGCCATGTCTGAATGTTCCTTCCGGAAAAAAAGGACTTCCTGCAATTAAATTAACAAACAAAGCCAGGGCACAGCAGGGAGAAGGGTTCCAGCCCAGCAAAATGGGATTCCCCCACCTGCAGTCTTGTGATTCAGCTCAGTCTTTTCATCCTTCTTCAATGCACGTGTAGGGTAGGCTCAAACCATCTACCTTGAGTAGAGGAAGGGGGTCCACAATCACAGCTCAGCTGATCTTACACACTTGTTGTAAAGCTAGAAAAGCCACTCTCTGAGCTCGTTGGAGGAACAGCAATAAACTACATTAAATAAGTCAAGGCAGTTCTCAGGATCACAATCGTATTCACGGGGAGAACAGTCACTATTTCGAGGTAAGAGTGGGAGACCAGGAGTGGCTATTCCTCACCTTATTCTCGCCCAAGTCCTGAACTGTTTGACCCGCAGGCTGCGAAGCCAAACCAGACGCGATCACCAGGGTGCAAATGGTACCCACCTCCCACTAATTAAAAGGGAACCTAATCCACTGGACCTGACTCATGCACCAATGGTTGGCAACCTTCAGTCTCGAAAGACTATGGTATAAGCCTACAGCATGCAGTATTCCCAGGCGGTCTCCCATCCAAGTACTAACCAGGCCTGACCCTGCTTAGCTTCCAAGATCATGGTATAAGCCTACAGCAGCCGGTATTCCCAGGCTGTCTCCCATCCAAGTACTAACCAGGCCTGACCCTGCGTAGCTTCCCAGATCATGGTATAAGTCTACAGCACCCGGTATTCCCAGGCAGTCTCCCATCCAAGTACTAACCAGGCCTGACCCTGCTTAGCTTCCGAGATCAGACTAGATCGGGCATGCACAGCTCCCATTCATTTCAGCAGAGCTTGTTCAGGAGGCTAGCCCAGAAGACTGTGGTGAGCTAGCCCACTACTCCCCCCCCCCCAGACATCCTTAATGGTGCTCCAAAACCGTCTTTCTCCCCAGAGATTCCTGCTCAGATGTGAAGATCCTCACTGGAGGTCCTGCTGGCCGTATCTCTATCATGTGTCAGTTAGGATGGGGTAGTGGTTCGGGAGATGGACTTTGACCTGGAAGATCCAAGTTCAAATCCCGGCTGTGCCATGAAGCTGCCTGGGTGACCTTGGGCCAGTCACTCTCTCAGCCTCACCCACCTCACAGGGTTGTTGCGAGGACAAAAGGAGAGGAGGACCCACATACACCATCCAGAGATCCTTGGAGTAAGGGTGGTATAAAAATGTGAAAAACAGAATGAATAAATATGAACTTAACCCATTTCTGCCCAGCCCACAGGTGTACACATTTGATCCCTGTTAGGTATATGCAACGTTGGCCAAAAATGCTTAAACCAGGGGTGCTCAATAGGAGGATCGCGATCTACCTCGCGATCGCGAGGCAAAATGAGTAGATCGCGGAGTGCTGACCCCCCCTTCAGGTGCCTCTGGGAGGAAACGCCGGGACTAAGGCCCATTGTACTCAATGGGGCTTACTCCCAGATAAGTGTGCCTAGGATTGCAGCCTCACAGCCTAATCCTAGGCATGTCTACTCAGGAGTAAGTCCTGTTATACTCAGTGGGGCTCAAGGTACACCAACATACATTGCACACATAAATGTTATATGTTATGATGGCACAAACATTGTAAAAAAAACTCTGGTAGATCTCCGGGCCTTGCTGGGTTTCAAAGTAGCTCTCGAGCCAAAAAAGTGTGAGCACCCCTGGCTTAAATAGATGGCAATAACTATGGTCCCGTCCCCCTCCCCCCCCCTCCACTGCACAGAGAGGCCTGTCCAGAGTCTGGCAAAAATCTCATTATTTCCCTGAGCCTTGATCTACTTTAGTCCGTTTCTTGATGTTGTTTACACTCTGATCCTACTACTGATTTTATCACTGTGGTTTTATTTGATTTTAATCTATGAAATTATTCAACACGGTGTAATTGCTGTCTGTGTGGCACACCTGGCGCTGATGGTGCAGGATTTACATACAGTAAACGGTTTACAGGTGGAGAGATGGGTGGATGGTCTTTGGTATTTGCGGTGAGAACAGCCCAGTGAAAGAATCAGGCCAAGAAACACACAGCCCTATCCCTTCTATAACACCTTCCTTCCAAACATTAACATCTGGACCAGTGTTTCTCAACTAGTGCTACTTGTACCGCCAGTGGTACTGGAAGTGGTGTCCAGTGGTACACATGGGACCCCCCCGACCCCCTGCCACTTGGCAGGGAGACCGGCAAAGCAACGTGACAAGCAGCAATAGGAGGCCTGGTGGACAGAGCTCCCACAAGTACTTTTCAAACACTCAAAAAAGCTCTCCCGTCTGCCGAGGTTCTTAGTGGTTGTTGCACTGCGTCTGAACCCCCAATCAGGAAGTAACTGGTGATGACATCATCACCAGTTACTTCCCGTGGTACTTCCAACAGGTGGAAGTGTGGTGGGAGACAAACCTCGAGAAACGCTGATCTAGACAGCTGAGGTTGGGGGGCTTTCCCCACTGAGGTGCTTTGATACAGAGGAGGCATTCCACTTTCAATGGGAAGGCAAATTGTGTGGTTCACAAAGCTTTCCATCTAGTGGTCTGCTCCCCCCCAAACCTGCGGCACTCACCCCCCACAGGCACAATGCTATGTCTGTTCTTACACACATACCCCATTCCAGCTCTACCATGAAACTCAGTGAAGTGAGAGGCCTTTGGGCAGCAGACTCTGGGCCAATTTTCAGGGTCAGCACCCCCCCCCCATGACTGGCCTCCAAGGGAAGGAAGGTGAGATGCCCTTACCTTCTAATAGTGAAGGTAGGAAGTGGGAGAAATTTGAAGGGGAAATGTTGACTTTGGGCCAGTTTCTCTCTCACACACACCTACCTCACACGGTTGTTGTGAGGACAAAAGGAGGGGAGGAACCACGTACACCACCCTGAGCTCCTAAAAGTGTGAAAAATAATAAAAATACATTTGGAGCTCTGCTCCTGGCAGCAAAATGTCACAAGACAGCCCTGCTCTTCCCTACAGGACTTGGGCTCTCCACAGCCTGGGACGGTCCCCAGGCTGAACTGCTTGTTCAGTGGGTTGGTTTGGCTACCTCCAGCACCTGCCTCCTTAGGTCAGTAACTACTTAACCCACCCACCGCTTCCCCACCAGGTGCGATTTTCTGCAGCTGTGCCCCATATGTCCTCCCCCTGCCCGCTCCATCTGCAAGGATGATTTGCTGGGCAGCAAGGAAGGGGAGAAACACACATACACCCACCTGCCATAAATCAGGTCTGCAAAACACTGGAGGCGAACTTGGGAGAGGCTGAAATTCAGGTCATCGCATTAGAACAGGAGCAAACCAGCAAGTTGAGTCTGTGTGGTTTGGGTTCATATAAGCCATGTTCATACAAGCCAATATAAGCCATAAGCAGCTTATCTTCCATGTTGGTCGTGTTTGATGCTGTGTGCAGTATCCACCCGATGTTTGACTCACATTTGCTCTGGCAGTGCTCAGCTGAAAACAGAAGCAACAGATCTGAGGAGGACAGAGGCACCTGAGGGGGGACATGATTGAGACATACAAAATTATGCAGGGGATGGAATGAGTGGATAGGGAGATGCTCTTTACACTCTCACATAACACCAGAACCAGGGGACATCCACTAAAATTGAGTGTTGGGAGAGTTAGACAAAAGAAAATATTTCTTTACTCAGTGTGTAGTTGGTCTGTGGAACTCTTTGCCACAGGATGTGGTGACGGCATCTGGCCTGGACGCCTTTAAAAGGGGATTGGACAAGTTTCTGGAGGAAAAATCCATTACGGGGTACAAGCCATGATGTGTATGCGCAACCTCCTGATTTTAGAAATGGGCTATGTCAGAAGGCCAGATGCAAGGGAGGGCACCAGGATGAGGTCTCTTGTTGTCTGGTGTGCTCCCTGGGGCATTTGGTGGGCCGCTGTGAGATACAGGAAGCTGGACTAGATGGGCCTGTGGCCTGATCCAGTGGGGCTGTTCTTATGTTCTTAACTACAATTCCCAGGAGGCCTTGCAGGTCTCTTGTTATCTGGTGTGCTCCCTGGGGCATTTGGTGGGCCTCTGTGAGATACAGGAAGCTGGACGAGATGGGCCTATGGCCTGATCCAGTGGGGCTGTTCTTATGTTCTTAACTACAATTCCCAGAAAGCCTTGCAGGTCTCTTGTTATCTGGTGTGCTCCCTGGGGCATTTGGTGGGCCTCTGTGAGATACAGGAAGCTGGACGAGATGGGCCTATGGCCTGATCCAGTGGGGCTGTTCTTATGTTCTTAACTACAATTCCCAGGAGGCCTTGCAGGTCTCTTGTTATCTGGTGTGCTCCCTGGGGCATTTGGTGGGCTGCTGTGAGATACAGGAAGCTGGACTAGATGGGCCTATGGCCTGATCCAGTGGGGCTGTTCTTATGTTCTTAGATCTCAAATTGCAGGTGTCCATAAATGATTGAAATCCTGGATTCGCACCCAGGGCCGGCCTTAGGAGCTGTGGGGCCCAACTGGGAGCATATTTCGCAGGTCCCCAGCCAAGGTCTGTAGAATCTTAGAGATCCCAATAAAATTTATTATAGACTTTCGGCCTGATCCTATGCCAGAGCAGTGCTGCTGGCTGGCATGCTGCCCTGGTAACCACTGGCATGTGAGTGCTGTAAGGCACATTGCCACCGTCGGTAAGCCCACAGCACTGGCACAGAGGCCAGGACCAATCGGTGCTGGGCCTCAGTGCCAGGAAGACACATTGCAGGAGCTCCGGCCAATAGATGTTCCCAGTGGTGAGGCTAAATAGGGGCGCAGCTCTGAGAAGACCCACTGCCAACCATAGAGCTCAGCATGGGGTACGGGAACATTTGTTCTCCCTTACCGTGAGGAGACTCTGGCAACTGCCCCAATGGATGCAGCGGCGGCAGTTTCTGTGCCATTCTCACGACATGACCGAGCCAACGCAGGCGTCTCTGTTTCAGCAGTGCATACATGCTAGGGATTCCAGCACGTTCCAGGACTGTGTTGTTTGGAACTTTGTCCTGCCAGGTGATGCCAAGGATGTGTCGGAGGCAGCGCATGTGGAAAGCATTCAGTTTCCTCTCCTGTTGTGAGCAAAGAGTCCATGACTCGCTGCAGTACAGAAGTGTACTCAGGACTCAAGCTCTGTAGACCTGGATCTTGGTATGTTCCGTCAGCTTCTTGTTGGACCAGACTCTCTTTGTGAGTCTGGAAAACGTGGTATTACTCTGAGAAGTAAACAGTTACAAAACCACCTGTTTTAGTGACTGTGAAATGATTTCACAAAAATATTGATTTTATTATTTTTACCCTAGTGTGGGGAGCCCTTAGGCGCTGGGCCCAACTGGGAATAATTGGTCCAGTTGGCCTAAAGCCAGCTCTGGCCTCTCCAGTTTCCCCAGAGCTTGCAAGTTCCCAGGACCTCATTGGATACACGGGTCAGTTTCTTTATATGAGGAACAAAACCTGCAGACTTTATGGTGCCTTTTCGAAACAAAAGATTTGTTTGTGATTAAGTAACACAGTCTGGCAGTGCCAATTGCTGGGCAACGTCTAAATCTACAGCACCCTACAGCCTGTTTCTGCCAGCTGGAAACCTCCTGGCCACTGGCTTCAAACTCCTTTTCTTCTCTCTTCCAAATCCAGATTACCAAATCCCTGCCATTCAGCCTGCTTCTCAACAGCGGGGTGTGACATAAATACAGTAAGTTGGGATGAGCCATTCTGTCATCAGAAGGGCATTAATTGGGCATCCTCGTGTTCACCATCAAATTCCAGGATGCACCAGAACCCAGAGGCCAAATTGAACAACAAGGGAACCTGTTTACACCAATGCACTTTGCAAAGAGGTGGGAATGCAAAGTGCTGCTCCTTCTGCAATTTGCAATGTGACACAGACCTCACAATTCTTCCCCCAGTAACACTCACATTGCTCAGGTAGTGTCTCAGGTAGTGTTCAGGAACTTGCAGGTCTCAGTGTGGGCTTCACAAAAACATCTCCATCTAGTCGTCTCAAGTGATTCTTCCATGCTGCAGGTGACCGTCCGTTGACAAGCCTGCATTCCCGACATTCACACATGTTCTGTCCCAATTTCTTTCCAACAACAACAACAGCAGCAGCAGCAGCAGCAGCAGCAGCAACAACAACAACAACAACAACAACAACAACAACAACAACAACAACAACAGTATTTATATAACGCTTTTCAACAAAAAGTTCACAAAGCGGTTTACAGAGAAAATCAAATATCTAATGGCTCCCTGTCCCAAAAGGGCTCACAATCTAAAAGGATGCAACACCAGCAGACAGCCACTAGAAAAGACACTGCTGGGGTGAGGTGGGCCAGTTACTCTCCCCCCGCTAAATAAAAGAGGAGCACCCACTCGAAAAAGTGCCTCTTAACCAGTTAGCAGGGGTTAACCTCCAATAACTGCAAGGGTATATAAAAGCCTTTCCTCCCAACCCCTGCATGGTCACCTAAACACCTTAGCACAGTTATAAGTCCCATTGACATGAAGTATAAACACATTGAACCCGCTGGTCAGAATACCCCCGTGAGTGAGTTTATTTTCTGCTATCGGTCAGACACGAGCAAGGGCTTACGATTGGCACCAGGTGCGTTCACCTGGTAGACAGCCAACGCATCCGCTTCCTACATGCGGACACGTTCCCAGCAAACTGATGAGTCAGACCTGCAGATCTTACCCGGTTCCATTCCTTTGGCAGTTCCTGCCAGCCAGAAAGAGCAGGGAGTTCAGGGAGGAACCTCAGGCAGGAAGTGATACTGTTAGCAAAGGATGGCAAAAGATGGCATTGGTACCAGTGGCACCAAGCAATGATGGCGGGGAGCGGGTGTCCCTTGTGGTCCTGGATGTAGGGTGGGAAAGGCTTAGACTTCCTCTCTTAGAGCTGCCCTAAGCTGGACCAGGGTCTCCCACAGCTGTTTAAAGTGAATCAAAACAGAAAGACAAAGACAGCAATGAGAGGCTTATTCAGCCAGTCTGTCTATCCCAGTGGTGTAGCTAGAGGGGTGCAAAGCACTAAGTTTTGCAAGGAACCTCACCGCAGCATGCAGCCGTCCCCCCTTTTCAAAATGACCCTGTTTTGCTCCCTGTGCCTGAAATTGCTTGAAAGGGGAGGGGGAGAGGTCACTTGCACACCGCGGTGAGACCCCCTGCAAAACTTAGTGCTTTGCACCCCCTCTAGCTATGTCACTTGTCTCTCCAGATTCAAAACTCTTTGTTTTTACTGTGCTCTTTGCTCTCATAAACACAATTTGCTCTGCAACTGTTCTCAGGGCAACAATTTAGCTCTGGGGCTTGAAAAGCTTTGTGCACCTGCAAATTTTCACAGCCCAAATCCTGATAAAGGGACAAGGGGCAGGTTAAGCTGTTCTTTTTCTTTTCCTTTGGCCAGTCCGAAGCTTCACCCCACCCCATTGTCAGCCCTAGAAAAACATCCAAGGCCACTAAGGAATATTCAGATTCCTTTGTTAAATTCCTTCTCTTACCAAGTACAGTAAATCAAGAATACTCAAATGCAAAACATGTTTTTAAAGAGAAATGGTTTTCTCTGGGGAAGGAAATGTGGTAACAAAAAGATATATTTGACAGCTGGCTTGGAGAGGGAGTTTGAAGAGGCAAGGCCAATTCTGTGTTCCTATTCCTTTGCAAGTCCCCAATTTTATTCAGACTCTTCTCCTGTGATGGATGTATGGCATGCAAAAAAGTTGCAGGTGAAGTTTTTTCTAGCACAGAGACAGGCATTCAACTGGAGAAGCTTTCCCCATCTTGGTAAGCTCCACACCAGCAAAATGTTCACTTGTTAGATTTCTGCAGGCCAGGATCTGTTTAAAGGCTAAACAGATGAACTTCCTTTGTACTCAGTTGGACTACAGACGCCACCCTGAGCTCTTCAGAGGAAGGGTGCTATAAAAATACAAAAAATACTTGATTATATACTCGAATAAAGTCCAAAATAATGTTCTTATGTTAACCTGCTGCCATACATTTTATTAAGACCTACTTATTGCAACAAAGATAACTGACTGTAGAACACATTGGAGTAAAGCCTGAAACCATATTGTATATCACTGGTTTGCATTCAAATGGCTTTGTAAACATACCTTTGCCATGCCATGTTTTAAAAAGCACAGGAGGAGCAAGGCTACTAATAAAGTGGGCAACCACACATAGAGCCTCTCTCTTGGCACATTGCAAACTCTTGTTCCTAAGCTCCAGCTCGTTGTTCCTCATTATTTCAGGAGTTTGCCTAGACGAGATGAGAAGAGGCATTTTTTTCACTGAGGTCTGAAACCAAACTGCAAGTCTGAGGCTGTGAAATTGGGACGAACCGAGTGCTCTCACTCAGGTAAGTTTGCACTGAATGGACAAAAGAAGGTTTTTAAAAAATACTTATGGCTCAAGAAACTCCTTAAATGGGAATCAACATTGAGGTCCTCTACCTGCAAAGAGAGGCAAATAATGCCTCTTTTCCTCCCTGTCTAAGGCCCAAATCCGAACCAACTTTCCAGCACTGGCATAGCTGTGCCAATGGGACGTGTGCTGCATCTTGCTGTTGGGTGGCACTCACAGAGGCCTCCTCAAAGTCAGGGAGTGTTTGTTCCCTTATCTCAGAGCTGCATTGCCCTTCTGTCGGTGCTGGAAAGTGGGTTAGGACTGCAGTGCCCTAAGTCAGAGAAGCAGGGACAGGTTCTGCAGAGATTGAGCAAGGATTTGATCCAGCAGAAGCTGCAAGGGAAGCCAAAAGGACGAGCTGGCAACCAGTAGATGTGCTTTAGACATACATGGCTGATGTTGCATGCAGGTGCGCAGGCTGCCTACACCATCCAACGCTCAAACCTGTATTTTTGCCAATCAAGCAAATATCGCAGACTCCATAAACCTCCAGGGCCCTCTCTCCTCCAAAGGGAGCCCAAACCGTCATTGCGCTGGCATGCCCCAAGTTTCTCACTGCTTGGCAAAGTGGTGCACGAGCATGTAAGGATATTATTTGGAGCCTGGCTCGTGAATGGGTGAAATAAATTGCTTCTTGCTGACTCATGTGCTTAGGAAGGGAAAGGTTTTGATCTTTTTTTATTCCTAGGCCTCTAGCTCCATAGCTTGCATAACTCGAATGTCTGCTTCACGCTGAGTAACAATTATTATTATTGTTATTATGCTGCTTGAATCGGTGCCACGTTGAATGCAAGTCAAGCCTCTCGTCATCGCATTCTGCACGCCCCCCTGCAAACTCTCCAATGTCCGGAGGTAAAGACGGAAGGTGGCCAGGGATTAAAAGAAAGCATCTAACGAGCAGTGGCACGTGTGCCTGGGAGGCAGCGGAGGAGAGCGCAAGTAGATCCAGGGAAGAGGAACATCCATGAGTACAGAGTTACAAGTGCACGGCTAGCCAGACAACCCCCTCCCAACAAGGCCCCAAATAAGAACATAAGAACATAAAAATATACCTGGAGGGGCAGAAAAACATGGCAGAGTTTGAGATGGAAGCCAACATGAAGACCAACGTGATGGCCAGCACGAAGACCGACTCAAAGGCCAGCACGAAGACCAACTCAAAGGGCAGCACGAAGACTGACACAAAGGTAAGAATGTACAGAGCTTGTAGCGCAATGTGCTCGGCTTTTTTTTTTCCCCAGTGTGGAGTGTCTCCACTTTAAATCCACAGCATAAAATGCATTTTGAGTAGACAACATTCAGGAAAATGTTGGATTGTTAGAGATTTTGAAAGAAACCAAGTTATAGGGCAGGGGTGGCCGAACTGCGGCTCTTTGAAGCATAATGCGCAGCTCTCCGAAATACATTGACTTGAGCCCCGTTTTGCATCACAGTTCAGAGGAAAGGCAAATGAGAAATGCTCAATCTTTGTAGCTATTTCCCGGGTATAAAGTGAGAGTGCACTGG
>NC_089830.1:25717729-25885229 GCF_035046505.1 Tiliqua scincoides
TGAGTTGTGACACACAGTTTGAGAACGACAGTGCAACACAGCCAATGTCACAGGTTGCATGCCAACACAACCCAGAACCAAATTCTGGGTCACACACCATTTTACCTTGCAGCTTCCTGCCTTTGGCGGGCCCCAAATCCATTGTGGATGTCACAGTGGGTCACCAAGGTAAGGTGTCTGAGAAACCCTGTGTTATAGGATATGTACAGTATTCCTATTTCCATCAGAAGACACACTGAACCCATTCAATAAGGCTTGGGCTAGCACTATAAATTGTTCTCCAATGCACACCCACATTGCCCCAAACATTGCTTATGGGCATGATTAATCTGGATGGATCAGGGATCATCTAGATCCACATATCCAATTTTAGGAAGGACTAATGACAATTTCCCCCCATGTGTACTGAAATGTATATGAAAGCTCGAAATAACTGAAGAGGTTTGGAAGCTTTGCAAACACTTTTGGAAATAACTGGATAGTTTTGCAACCAAATCCCGCTAGCTCCGTGTCCTGCTTATCAGGCCAAAGCAGAGGCAGCAACAAGAATCCACCCCCACATTCCTCCTCCGCTCCATGAACCCGCCCCAAGAAAACAGGTCAGGGGAGGTTTGAGGGCGCCTCTGTAATCCTCCGCACTAAGAGGAGGGGTGGAGGTGGTGAATCAGGAATGTTCCCCAACCGCCTCCTGCCTTCAAAAGAGTCTGGAATGATCCCGAGGGGGAAACCACAGTGATTTTCTCTTGGAAGTGGAAGCACATCTAGGACGGAGAACTTCACTGGCCTTATGGTTTGGGTAGTGAAGCTCCAATGGGTAGATAAGAATTGGAGACCCTGAGAACTCCTGGCTCAGCTCCCTCCCAAAGGCTTCCTATGTGACCTGGGGTAAGTCTGTTTATCTTCTTGATCTTTAGCCTGTAAGATGGAGACTTAGACAGCTCATGAATCCACAACACAGATCAGCTATTTGGGTACCTATGGGTGATGACTTACCAAGGATCTAACCACTAGGTATTTACATCACAGAGGACCTCTCATGGACTATTAACACCAGCATGTTGATTTAAAAAAAAAGGCACAAAAGCAGTTATATTTTCTGAGGAAGCTCGGGAGGTTAAATTTGTCACAGCAGCTGCTTGTGTCTTACTGTCATTGCACCATTGAGAGTGTCCTAACCTATGATATCTTGGTGTGGTACGGAAATTGCTCTGCAGGGGACAAAAAAGCTTCATCTACCAGCTTTGGAGGACATCTATACATCTTGCTGTCTGCAGAAGTCACATAGTATTCTGAGAGACCCCTTCCATCCAGCTCATAAGTTCTTTGAACTGTTGCCTTCGGGTAGATGATACAGAACTATTAGAGCAGCACCACGCAATTCCTGAACAGTTTCTATCCCACAGCCATAATTACGTTGAATAAGGCGATATAGTTGCTCCTGGGCTATACTGTTTTATGATGCATGTTGTGTAGAATGTGTGGCTGAGTGTGCAGAGTGTGATTGTTGGAATTGTAGTATATATTTATGCTTGTATCTCAAAGGTGCATAAATTTCGTTGTGCTGTAGCACAATAAAGTCACTACTACTACTACTACTACTACTACTACTACTACTACTACTACTACTACTAACCACTTGGTATGTCTGGGGTGGCCTCACACCAATAGTGTGGGTTAGATGCTCCAACATCAGGGTGCAGATCTGGGGTTTCCACTCCAGAGCAGCCCCCTGCCCTGATAGCAAAAGAGATAATCAAGGAAATGTTGAGTTTATTACATTTTCACCACTATAGAGGTGCACCGATTGAATGCCAGGCCTGTCACCCAAATGGCCCCGACAAGGGTGTAAGGTGCTGTTTTCCATGTTGTCCTGGCAAACAGGGAGGAGGATTTTTACCGCCCCTCTGCTCCTGATCAGAAATGTGGGGCAGCAGCTCAGGAAGGGTAAAATTCTCCTCTCATCCCTTGGAGGGACGACAGAGAGGAGCATCTCACACGCAGGGTGCTAATCTAATCCTTGGTAAAAGGTCAACTCTGTTTACTGAGTTATATATGATCACAAGTTCAGGATGTTCACCCCAGGAGGCTGTTCTGTGATTTGGGGGGGGGGGGAATGGAGTGATTAGGCCAGGCTCGGTTATGTCAGTTTGAAAGGAAGCAGGGTGGCATCGCACCCCATCTCACGGCGCTTTAAGCGCTGAACGGGAGGCATTTTTGGACATTTATCTAAGCCTTCAAATCATGTCTGAAAGGGGAAATACCTGTTAAAGCATGGCACTATTTTTCAGGGCATTGGTCTCTTAGGTACAGAATGAAATGATGTTATGGAACAGGCGGGACAGGATTTGGGGTGAAAGACCAAGTGAGTGAAAGATCATGAGGAAGGTGATCCGTCGGTTTAAAAGAATAGAGAGAGAATTACTGATAGTTGCTTGTGTGTAGGAGGAGGACCGCAAGATATGGTGTTGGATCAAAACCCTTCTTACCTAGGTGCTGTCTTCTAAGGGGGGGGGAGGTATGATTTTTTATTATTCCCTCTCTCCAGCCTGCGGTGCCATTTGGTTCCTGAGGATCCAATTGTCAGGCACAGATTTTTTTTCAGGGAGGGGGGGGGATACAAGGAGTTGGACAAGGAAGGGGGTGTCACTGAA
Source organism: Tiliqua scincoides (assembly GCF_035046505.1). Taxonomy (NCBI): domain Eukaryota; kingdom Metazoa; phylum Chordata; class Lepidosauria; order Squamata; family Scincidae; genus Tiliqua; species Tiliqua scincoides. The sequence continues at coordinate 25,720,381 of NC_089830.1, forward strand.
AACTGCAGACTCTTCCTCTTGTAAGGGAAAGATGCAAGTCAGAATGTAGACCTGCGTCTCTACCAGGTCGGGCTGCTGGAGCCATTCATGGTCTTTCACCGAAACAAAACCCCAAATTCCTACACCGAGAAAATCTATGGGATAGGGTGGAATTTACAAGTATCCCAGCCCTGGAGTGAAAGGCTAGTCTTTCACCCCACCTAGACACAGGCTGAGCAGAACAGGACCAGTTCCCCTGCTATGAATCAGAATTTAGGGGGTCTCGGGACATAAAAGCGGCTTCCGGCTCTCCGTCCTTGGCAAATGTTTCCCCCCCCCTACACCTCTCATGGGACGGACTCATGGGATGAGGAGCTAGACATGGTCAGGAGGCATAGAAAGTGTGCTATAATTTTTAACTCCCTCCCTCTGCACAACACCCTACATGGGTAGTGTAAGCATCTTACCAAGGTCATTCAGTTCCCAACTATTCCCGGCAATTTCCTTTCCCTTCCTCACACAAGGCCATTAAGGCTGCAGTCCTATGCATGCTTACCTAAGGGTGGGGTCCGTTGAACTCAGTGGGACTTACTTCTGAGTAGACATGTATAGATTGGAGCTGTAAGTAAAGCAAGGCCAGATGTACAGCGGTCAGCTGGAGATGGATGCCGATTCCTGTGGACTCCAGACCAAACTTGGGGAGTTGGCAACCCATGTCACTGGGTTAACAAACCAGCGATGCACCAAGGACACAACCCCCTTTGGCTCATCATTTTGCTTTGATTTAGCCGGTTCTTGGAAAATGCCATAATAATATATAAAACACACAAAAAAACCACCTGTTGCCTACAAGGCATATCTATACCCCCAGTTTATTTTTATTTATTTTTTTCATTTTTATACCGCCCTTCCTCCAAAGAGCTCAGGGTGGTGTACACAGTTGCTCCCCTCCTTTTGACCTCACAACAACCCTGTGAGGTAGATGAGGCTGAGAGAAAGTGACTGGCCCAAGGTCACCCAGGAAGCTTTGTGGCTGAGGGGGGATTCGAACCTGGATCTTCCCGGTGTAAGTCCACCACCCCAACTGAGCAGTTGTGCTCTCATAGAACGATCACAAACATTCCAGCTGATGAAAGGAAAACTTTTCAACAGTAGAGTATTTCCAGACAGTGCAATTGGGGGGGGGGGGGGGAGAAATTGGATGAAAGATCTAGAACAGAGGTGTCAAACTCGTTTCATACAGAGGGCCGAATAGCATTCATGATGCCTGCTGAGGGCCGGAAGTGATGTCATTAGGCGGGAAGTGATGTCATCAAATAGGTCATAACCAAAAATAAGCATTTTTTCTCACTTTAGCTGCCATGGCAGAAGAGAAAATATGCAAATCTTGATCATATTTTGAGATACGGGAGAGCTCAATTCGGCAGTAACTCCTCAGCACTGCTCAGCAGCTGAGACCCTGAGGGCCGGATAAAAAGTTTCCGCAGGATGCGTCCGGCCCCCGGGTCTTACGTTTGACACCCCTGATCTAGAAACATGTGGAGTCATGCCATATTGACAGGGCGGAACAGACAAGGATCTTCTTTCCCACTTAAAAGCTTAAGTATGTCTACCTCTGTTGTCTTATTGTGGACACTTTTGACACAGGAAAAAAAAAAACTATATTGGTACATCCTGTGGCTACTAGTCAAGTACGGTGTGCTTCTTCTGCTCCCTCAAAACAACCACAGGTGGGTGGCTATTGAACCCTACTTCCCCCTCACCAGAATGGGACGGCAACAATTCAGCAGGTGAAGTTTTCCTGGCATAGAGGTGCCATGGTGGGGGAGGTGTTACCTGTTGCATTTTTGCCCACCTGACAGCTGTTAGGTGCTGTCGGGGCCCAGCCCGAACAGCAGGTAAGTCTGGTCCGTGACTCGATCCCTTAGAATGAGATACGGAAATAGACCAATATCTGGGAATTGTACAGAATTCTTTGTTCCAACCATGGCAGCAGAGGGAGAAAGACGGGGCTGGGGAAGGATATAATGGCAGGAAGTTCCTCTGCAGTCGATAGCCATAATCCTCATAATGAGCATCTTGGCATCACATACTGACCCTTAAAGCCTAGTTAATGCCTGTGCCATTCAGCATGAGTCATGCCCTGCTTTCCACAACTTCCTGGCCTTGAAGAAGTGTGGCAGCCCCATCCTGGCAAGTGTTGCTCTGCCCCGGCTGCAACACTTCCAGCTGGGATAATGACACCGTTTGTAGCACAAGCTGGGACCTGCCCCAGGTGCTCACTGAGATGTTCCTGCAGAGTAATTTCCCCCTCCTCCTTTACTTCCTTGGGACAGTAAAGGAGCATCTGAAAGAGCCTTGCTTCCTCCATCGTTCCCAACATCCTGTTCCAAACAGACCAACCATAATTTTTTTAATGGGATTTTTCAGGGTTGGCCCAAGATGTGCCAGCAACTGAGGTGAAGTGCCAAATACTGTCCCATCCCCCCCATCACTCCTCCTCTCACTCGCTGGATTTGAAAAGGGGGACAGAGCACATAAGTAGAGGAGAAGAGAGCGGTGGGCTAGAGTGTCTGTGAAATCAGAGACACTCTAGCCCGCCACTCTCCTCTCCTCCACATGTCCTTGTCTGCCTGCCTCCCACTCCCCGCCTGCCCACCCCGGGGCCGCCCACGGCCCACCCTTCCCCCGCCCCAGAACACCTCCCTCCTGACTCCTCCCTGCCCATCTCAGAGCCTTGCATCAGCCAAGCTTGGCCCATGCAAGGCTTGGTCCCTCCATCAGTGTGGAGGCTGAATGCAGCCACCGCAGGCCAGCGCACCAGCCTGACTGACTCATGAGGAGCCACAAATGTGTCTTAAGGCATGTTTGCAACCCTCCTGGGCTGGTGCAAGGGACTTGCGCTGGCCCAAGGGTACCTCAGGATTGCACCTCAGTCAGTCTTGTACGTGGACTGCCCTGATAGAGCACAGATCTTGCATGCGGAAGGTCCTGGGTTCCGTCTGACATCTCCAATCGAAAAGGCAGGTACCAAGGAAAGATTTTGCCTCCGACTCTGGGTAGCTGCTGCTGTCACCCACGGTGCTGTACCTTTTGCTGAAAAGCATGGCCATGGTGTCCCCCTCAGGACACCCCCCCCCCCCCGGTTGAAGTGTGCCCCCCCATTGAGGAACAAACTGGCCCAGGACTAGACCCTCTGGCAGACGTGGTCCCCACAGGGATATCCTCTTCCATTTTCAACTTCCACCGAAAGAGCTCAGCATCTACCTTGTGTCTCCAGAGGACAGACATGCTGTCAGCTTCCTACCCCAACTGCGCATGTAATTAAATAATTCTCAACATACAAAGGGACCTATACTTATTTTGGGGCAGGTCTGTAACAATTCCCACACCACTCAGGCACCAGCAGAGCAACAATGCAGGGACAGGACGGGCCTGTGTCCAGCCAGTTGCCCAAGTCAGAAGGAGGTGACACCACTACCGTCTTCGGGCACTTGGTTGCCACTTGTCTCCTTCCCCCCCCCCCCAGAAGAAAGCACCCCAGTCAAGTGAGAGGGAAGCGGCATCACCTCCTCCTGACTCAGGCTATCAGCTGTGGGTAGCTTTGTTCCCCTGTAAGAGGAGACAATGGCAGCAGTGGGGTGACCGGTTGGTGAGGACCGGCCTCTCCATGAGTTCAACTGAGCTGGCAGCCTCAGGTTGCAGGCTGGCAGGAGAACCACCCACCCTCATCTCCCCCAATCCACCTCCTCCCCCAAGCTTCCTGAATTTGAAAAGGAAGAAGGGAATAGAGCAGTGTGGAGGAGAAGAGAGGAATGGACCAGAGTGTCATTTTTGTCCATCTTAAGATGCCCAGATCCTGTTCGCTCCTGTGTTATTGATAGCAGCTAGCCTGGGAGGCTAAGATCTCCTTTTACCACTGGAGGGGGGGGGGGTCTTCCACTGACTCTTATTCATGCCCCCCCTCTCCAAACAGGCCCCTGGCCACTGTTTACTGTGCAAATGAAAACCTCTTCATTTGGGAAGGTCTTTTATGTCTTGGTGATTTCAAGGCTGTTGCTTACCTCTGCGTCCTGTCTATTCCTCCTCAGCTGAACACATTAAAGGTGCATTTGTAACTAAGCAGCTCTCCACAAACTTCCAAGGTCTGAGGAGGAAGCCAAGCCTAGGAAGAAGAGCCACATTTGTGAAACAGGGAGGAAGACACTTCCAGGCGCTCACGGGCTTTGTCCATAACTAGGCCAGGTTTGAGCTCAGTTTGCCACCAGCTCATGTCATGAAGTACACTGTCACATGCTTTCCTGTGGCCCAGGTATATCTCATCTTCTCACCCCATCTTGCTATATATACAGTGATCCAAGTTGGTCTTGTGGGCTACGTGTCCTAATTTACCTGGCATTTCTATCCCACTGGTTGCCATTGGCTCTTTTCCGGACTGCGTGTACCTTGAAAATGAATGAAAGACATTGAACGAATTGGAGAGCTAATATTTACATAACTGAACACATAACTGGGGAGGATAAGAACATAAGAACAGCCCCACTGGATCAGGCCATAGACCCATCTAGTCCAGCTTCCTGTATCTCACAGTGGCCCACCAAATGCCCCAGGGAGCACACCAGATAACAAGAGACCTCATCCTGGTGCCCTCCCTTGCATCTGGCATTCTGACATAACCCATTTCTAAAATCAGGAGGTTGCGCATACACATCATGGCTTGTACCCCGTAATGGATTTTTCCTCCAGAAACTTGTCCAATCCCCTTTTAAAGGCGTCCAGGCTAGACGCCATCACCACATCCTGTGGCAAGGAGTTCCACAGACCGACCACACGCTGAGTAAAGAAATATTTTCTTTTGTCTGTTCTAACTCTCCCAACACTCAATTTTAGTGGATGTCCCCTGGTTTCTCTGTTGCTTTATTTTTAATATTTTTTCTCCCAGTTAAAAAAATATTTGGGGCTCCGTTTGTGAACTGAATCCAATATCGGTTTTGGATTTCAGGGCTCACAGATGTAAATCTGTAAGAAAATACCATTTGCAACTTTTTCTCACTCACTGGAGATTTTCAAGTAGAGGTTCAACTCGCACCTGCTCTGGAATAATTTTCTGCTGTAGGCAGCGGGTTGGACTAGATGACCTTGTGGATCCCTTCCTTGAGTAAACCCCAGGGCTAATGGATATCCCAAAGATGCTCAAATGAGCACCATGAATGTGCATGTTCATCTCTTTGAAAACCGTGTGTGCCTGCTGTGTAGCAGAGAAGTGAAAGCTGCTATGCTACAGGGGTAGGACACCAGATTGCACACACCCCCCACTTAATGGGCAGGAAGGCTGCCAATGGTAGCAGCTAATGGGCAGCGCCTTCCGCCCTTTCCACCCTTGCGTGCTCTAGCTGGTAACATGGAGTACCTTAGGCACATTGGCAGGGCTTTGCCTTTGCAGCTGCAGTGTTTTGCAGGGTCCCGGGTTCACAACCAAGGTCTGCAGAATCTTTGAGATATAAATAAAATTTATTGTCGACTTTCTACAGTGGTAGAAGGGAAAGCAAACAAAAATGCATGCTTAAAAAGTGCATGTGAGCACTGGTGTAGCTAGAGGGGGGGTGGGACACTACATTTTGAAGGGAGCCTCCCCGCAGCATGCAAGTGGCCCCCCCTTGGGAGCCATTCACCTCTAGTTTTGCCCCCCCCCAAAAAAATGGCTCCAAAGGGGAAGAGAGGAGCTGCTTGCACGCTGCGATGAGGCTCCCTGCAAAACTTAGTGCCCTGCCCCCCTCTAGCTACGCCAGTGTATGTGAGTTAATGGACCAAATTGATCTAACCACATTTTCAAATCAAATTGCACACAAGACTAGAGTGATTCCTTGAGTGTGGGGGGCCCTTAGGCGTGGGAACAATGGGTCTAGTTGGCTTAATGCTGGCCCTGCATATTGGCTTCTAGTGGGGCTGGAGGTGCCTAACTGGACTCCTCCCCTCCCCCCACCAGAGGTCAATAGGAGCCCTATAGGACCCTTGGAAGAATCCCACTGACTCCTGCAGGAATGATAGTAGCAGCTTCAAAGTTGTTTAATGGTGAAGGAAAGTCACTCTGTACATGCTCATAAGTACCTTCATCATTGAACGAGATTTGTAAAGCATGGGGCCAAAAGGATTAAACTGGTGCAACTGGAAGAGAAGAGATGGACCTCAAGGAGGCAGTCTTGCCCATTTGTATACTTGGCTCAGGTTCAACCAGGCTCTGCCCATACATTTGGCTCCACCCCAACTTATCATATATGACCACAAACCAGAGGGGGAAAAAACCCAGATGAGTGGGAGAGGGGGGATTTGCTGCATGGGTAACAGCCTATCCTCCATACCTACTTTACCCAGGCTTCGCGCTCTGGAGAGGACACTGTTCCAGAACCACCATTCAGAGCGTGACACCATAGTCTTTCGAGACTGAAGGATGCCAACAACGGGTGGAGTCCAAATTTCTTATGCCATACACATGGGGAGGGTTTAGGGCCTCCTATAGGCCCTATATTGCTACCTATAGTCACTTATAAATACAATCAATCAATTTTTTTTAATGGCTAAATTTTAAAAATTTTTAATTTTTTTTTAATGGCTAAAAGTTGGGGGATTGAGTCAGGTTTTCCATAGGAACTAATGGGAAATTGAGCCTCTTTGCCTTGAAGGCACCCCCCCCCCAAGAAGTTTCAAAGTTATGTGCTCTACAAGGGCTGTGTGGGGAGCATCGACTCCATCCTGGAATTGCCAGTTTCCATCCTGGCTCCAGAGACCTGCCAACTTCCACCCTAACCTTCCAGATTGTAGCCTAGAGCTTCTTCCTCTTGGCCCTCTCCAAGAGCTTGCATTTTTTTTTACCCAAAGCTGACAGTCCTGGCAGTAAATCCAGGCCAGGCAGTAGCTCCTGGCAGTTACTCCAGGCTCCTTGGAATAGGGGTGGTGACCACCCTCCCTCAAAGAGCCACTCTGCCTCCACAGACCTCTTTCCTCCTTGGTCTCATCCTTTCAATATAATCCAAAGCCCACTTACCCCAGTGATGGTTGGGCCCAAGGACGTCCAGGGATGTTAGTCCCTTTTCGCTCATCTTGCCTGAGCTGGACTTTGAGTGATCCAGGTGGCCACTCTTCCCCGGAGAAGAGGAGGAACAGATCCAGGTCCAGCCTTCCAGTTGCTAATCCCAGCTTTAATTGATGGCTGTGATCACACTCAGCTTTGTAAAGCTCTCCAGGCGCACCTGTTTCCAAATCCATGCCCAACAATTGTTTCCATTTGCTCTGAAGGGAAAGCACCTCTGCATTGAGATCTCATCATACATTTTTTGGAGTCAAGGTGATCTCTGGCTTGAATGGCATGAAGAGAGCAGGGGTGTCCTTCTCTTGAGCTGGCTCAGCCTGCTTTCCTGACAGCCTGCTCTCCAGCCTTTGGTCGACACCCATTCCATACATGCCCTTTAGAGTCACCCTCTTTCACAAGTGCCTGAAAAATTTGTATTGCTAATTAATTCTGCTATTATGCAATGTCAGATTAAAACTTGTTTTAATTGGCCACACCTTCCGTATATTTTTTTTAACTTTTAATTCCAGTACACGGCTTGCTGGCTTGCTTTCATTTCTCTTTCTTAGGCAGAAGCAACCTGAGCAAAAGGTATCCACTCCCACCTCATCTGGATCTTCAGAAGTGGTTTTCTAAAAGCAAACTGGAAATCAAGCTGACATCAGGGTTGTGATTCCCACTCACCCGTCTGCCGGCTTGAATTACAAACTGAAAACGCTCAAAGGAAGTTGAGGTGTCAGATGGAACAGGTGATCACTTGTCTTTTTTTCTCTCCTAGGGTCCTATTTACCTGGGGCCTCTTGTCGACAGCCCCCCAGCACCGGTGCTGATGTGTTCCAATAATGAGGAGGTTGCAAGATTACATCCCTGCGAGGAAAGTCATGAAGCGGGACATGCGTGCCCCCAAGCTGGAGCCCACTCTGCGAACATGGACTCCTCTTCCATCAAAAACGGTAGGGTTCCTTGTGGGTTTATGACACCTGTATGGGGGGGGGTGAGAGAAGGTTCAGTTCAAATGTTGCATCAAAACTTCTGTAGGAAACACAGTTTTTTAGAAATTTAATGCAAAAAATACACACCAGACAAATAATATACAACACCCAGCCCTAAATTTTTTTTAAAAAAATCCCCAAGTAGAAAATGTTTCCAGCTTATCAGCACAGAGGCAAGAACTGAGTAAGAACTATTTTCAAATTATTTTCTCTGATGATTATAAATTCAGGTATCACGAATGCCTCTGTTCTTATTGTTTCACAGCAAAACTAAACGGCTAAACTCGACTGTGTTTAGATCTCTGACAACAGTCTTCTAAGCAAAGACTGGACAAAGAATTGCATTCCCAGGTCTGGAATTCCAAAATTTTTTTTTTAAAAAAAATCTCTTTTCAAGGGGAGGTTAACTGTAATTGACATGCAATTGACAAGCAGTTCAGTTCAACTCTAGGGGATTAGCTGGAAGCTAATGGCATCTGTCTTTCCAAGTGTGTTCCAGTAAGTAGGAAGAGGAGGAATTGATTCTTCCTTTCCAAATATACATGAATGTCGACCTAAGATCAGATGTCAGCTCTTTTTAATCCATCCGCTACTTGAAAGCTTCTCTTTGTTTTCCGATCTGAAACCTTTCCGAGAACTATTTATCAGCGAATTTCCTACGATTGCTTTACAATGCAGCTTGGAATTTCCTGCAGTTCTCTGGTAATATTTTCTTCAGCTTGGCAGGAATATCATACCATTGAGATGTTTTTAAAAACAATTCTACATAATTCTCTGTGATGTGGATAAGAGAAAAGCAGACTGATTTTTACTAGCAGAATGTCATGACTGTGCTGAGTTTCTTGATCCCAAGTCCATTTCCCATTTCCTCTTGGATTATTTTCATAAGGAAAGATTCTCAGTAAGGAATTTTAGTTTCCCCAAAAGCAAAAAGCATAACCTTCTTTTTGTTGTAGTGGGTTTTTTTTTTTTTTTTTGGTTTGGTTTTGTCTTTGGGGGTGGGGGGTTTCCACTTCCTCACAAATGTCCTTCTTCCTGGGCAACAGCAAAAATCTCCAGCTTCTGTCTTCTCTATGCATTGGGTTGCCAACACCTGCTGAAGCTGTTCCTGAAGATTAATTTTTTCCTAGCATGTTGTAATGTTGGAAATTTTGGCTGACCTGTCGAAATCTCCAGGATTGCTTTCAGTTGTCACTTGGAGATCAATGCTGATTCCTGGAGAATGTAGGCCAATCCTGGAGGCTTGGCAACCCTGTTTATTGGCTGTGTATCCTCCCCCCCAATGTTCCTTCAAGCATGTAATGTTTTGAATCAGTGTCCAGGTCTACCCATTGTAAGTATAGACGCTGGGAGCCCAGGTCTTCCCATTCTAAGTATAGGCACAAGGAGCCCAGGTCTCCCATTGTAAGTATAGGTGCTGGGATCCCAGGTCCACCCATTCTAAGTATGGGCGCGAGGAGACCAGGTCTGCCCATTGTAGGTATAGGCACGAGGAGCCCAGGTCTACCCATTCTAAGCATAGGTGCTAAGAGCCCAGGTCTACCCATTCTAAATATGGGCTCTAAGAGCCCAGGTCCACCCATTCTAAGTATAGGCGGCGGGAGCCCAGGTCTACCCATTGTAAGTATGGGCGCGAGGAGCCCAGGTCTGCCCATTGTAGGTATAGGCACGAGGAGCCCAGGTCTACCCATTCTAAGCATAGGTGCTAAGAGCCCAGGTCTACCCATTCTAAATATGGGCTCTAAGAGCCCAGGTCTACCCATTCTAAGTATAGGTGCCAGGAGCCCAGGTCGGTCCTTCAACCTAGGGGTTGTGACCCCAATGGGGTTTAAGTTCTTTTCCAGGACACACACACACAAAAAAAAAAGAACGTCATGGAAAAATAGAACATCTGGTCTCCCTGGGTAGAATCAACAGTGGGTCCCCAATCTCATACTTTATTTCTTATGTATTAGGGTCATGGCATGGAAAAAGGTTGAAGACCACTACTTGAAATAGTAGCCAGCAGCTACAGCCACCAAAGGGAGCATACAGTAGACAGTGCCTCTCGAATGAACAAATAATGTCTTGGGTGGAGGTGGTTTTGTCCATCCCAAGAGGATGTTGACAACTTTATGTGGAATTCTACTGATCTTTGTGTAGCGTTTTGGAGCGAGGAATCTTCGGTGTGGAGACACACAGGCTCTGAATCCTCAGGCGTCTGTGTTTTACTTGCAAATGCCTTGGAAGCGCATCCCAGTGTAACCCAACCTCATGAGGTTGTTATTGACATGCTGACTTACTCAGCGGAGCAACACTGCTGAGTCAAGAGTCTCTCATGATTCAGACTCTTCCCTTCCCGTCAATGCTGAGGTCAACCTCTGTCTTGAAAACAGAGAGACAGCTGGTGCTTGGATGGCTCACTTACTCTCTCTGTCATGACTGTAAACGTTTCATGGACCAAGTCTGACCATGCAGCAGAATCAAGTAGCAAGGCAAGGCTCTTCCTGGACCGTATTGCTTCAAGCTGCACATGGGGAAGTGGCATGTTTAAATCATTCCCTCATTTTTAAATCACTTGCATACAGAAAACTAGACTCTCAGGAAATGGCATTCATCTTTTCCCTGACATGCTATTTTTCTATATGCAGGGAGAGGGGTTGATAGTGAGCATCCCAACATAGATGAGTGTGTGGGTGGGTGGATGCTCAAGCACCTGATATGGTAAGAGCTTTAGTGCTGGACTCTGCTGAATGTGTCTGTCCTCCCCCCCCCCCCATACACAGTGGTGTCTCTAGTGTGCATCAGCCAGTGCAGGAGGCGAGCACGTCACCCCTATGATGGATCTCCTTCCATGCAGTGGGCAGGGCAATGCCCTAGACATTGGGTGTGGGGATGCATCATCGCCCCGCCCCTGCTGGTTTTTTGGCTATAACTTTTGATAGAATAGAGATATTTCAACGCAGTTTGGCTCATTGCATTCCACGTGAAATGACACATCAATTGATATATAACACGATGGTATTATTCAAAAATACCATTTTAAAAAATCTTGGCAAGTAGTGGTGTCACCCCCTACTCACCCCCTACATCACCTGGGGCAGCCCGCACCCCTCCACAGCAATGCCGCTGCCCATCTAGCAGCATAACCTAGCCTGTAGGCCAACAGGGTCAGCTGAGGAACTGGCCACAGATTGGTCTCCGAGAGTGGTCACTTCATGCCACTGACAGTTGTGTGTTTGGCAAAGCTTCCTCTGGCATGCAGCTATGGGAAGGAGTGGACTTAGCGCCCCACAAAGTGTATGCTTTACACCAGGGGTGCCCAAACCCCGGCCCAGAGGCCACTTGCAGCCCTCAAGGCCTCTCAATGCGGCCCTCAGGGAGCCCCCAGTCTCCAATGAGCCTCTGGCCCTCCAGAGATTTGTTGAAGCCCGCACTGGCCCAACGCAACTGCTCTCAGTGTGAGGGCCTCTCGTGTGAGCTGTGGGATGAGAGCTCCCTCCACTGCTTGCTCTTTCACATCTGTGATGCAGCAGCAGCAGCAAAGGAAAGGCCAGCCTTGCTTGGTGCAAGGCCTTTTATAGGCGTATAGGCATTGAGCTATTGCAAGATGCCTTCATTCATTCATTCATATAAGTTCATCTTTAATATATTCATTTATGTAAACTTATGTAAATTTATTCAAATTTTAAATGTAAATTAATCCTTTTTTTCCCCGGCCCCCGACACAGTGTCAGAGAGCCGATGTGGCCCTCCTGCCAAAATCTTTGGACACCCCTGCTTTACACTGAGGGGGAAAAAACTATCCCAGACTGAAAGAGGTCAGCACAGGGCCTACTGTCTCAAGGCTACGATTAAAAACTTCTCTCCTGAAAAAGGGAGGGGGGCATAATTGCAAACTTGGAGTCGATGTGGGTTACATGAGAACTGCTGGAAGGACAGAGTTCCAGCAAGGATCTTTGGTTTCTTCAGGCAGCTTAGATCTTGCAAAGCTCATCTTCTTTGCCAACAGCATTGAAGAAACTTAGGACCCAGTCCTATCCAATTCTCCAGTGCCGGTGCAGCCGGTGCAGTGGCGCATGTGCTGCATCCTATGGTGGGAAGGCCAGTCACAGAGGCCTCCTAAAGGTAAGGGAACATTTGTTCTCTTGTGGCTGCACCAGTGCTGGAAAAATGGAATAGGATCGGGACCTAAATTATGCAAGCAAGAGTATAGCATTTTTGGCAAAACTGAACAGAAAGCAAACTGCAGAACAGGAGGTGAAATCACCCCAGGTGAGCAGATGCCCCAAGGTGATTGGTAGGAAAAGAGGCCTGGCTTTCAGGCAAATAAAAGTAGGGGTCCAAACCCCCTTTGTCCAGGATGACCCTGTTGGGATTGCTCATTCATAGGCTTCACTGGAAGCCCTCCTGGGGCTAACCTTCGAACATAAAAAGAGCCCAGCTAGATCAGGCCAAAGGTCATAAGAACATAAGAACAGCCCCACTGGATCAGGCCATAGGCCCATCTAGTCCAGCTTCCTGTATCTCACAGCGGCCCACCAAATGCCCCAGGGAGCACACCAGATAACAAGAGACCTCGTCCTGGTGCTCTCCCCTACATCTGGCATTCTGACTTAACCCATTCCTAAAATCAGGAGGTTGCGCATACACATCATGGCTTGTACCCCATAATGGATTTTTCCTCCAGAAACTCGTCCAATCCTCTTTTAAAGGCGTCTAGGCTAGACGCCAGCACCACATCCTGTGGCAAGGAGTTCCACAGACTGACCACGCGCTGAGTAAAGAAATATTTTCTTTTGTCTGTCCTAACCCGCCCAACACTCAATTTTAGTGGATGTCCCCTGGTTCTGGTATTATGTGAGAGTGTAAAGAGCATCTCCCTATCCACTCTGTCCATCCCCTGCATAATTTTGTATGTCTCAATCATGTCCCCCCTCAAGCGTCTCTTTTCTAGGCTGAAGAGGCCCAAACGCCGTAGCCTTTCCTCATAAGGAAGGTGCCCCAGCCCCGTAATCAGCTTAGTCGCTCTCTTTTGCACCTTTTCCATTTCCACTATGTCTTTTTTGAGATGCGGCGACCAGAACTGGACACAATACTCCAGGTGTGGCCTTACCATCGATTTGTACAACGGCATTATAATATTAGCCGTTTTGTTCTCAATACCCTTCCTAATGATCCCAAGCATAGAATTGGCCTTCTTCACTGCCGCCGCACATTGGGTCGACACTTTCATCGACCTGTCCACCACCACCCCAAGATCTCTCTCCTGATCTGTCACAGACAGCTCAGAACCCATCAGCCTATATCTAAAGTTTTGATTTTTTGCCCCAATGTGCATGACTTTACACTTACTGACATTGAAGCGCATCTGCCATTTTGCTGCCCATTCTGCCAGTCTGGAGAGATCCTTCTGGAGCTCCTCACAATCACTTCTGGTCTTTACCACTCGGAAAAGTTTGGTGTCGTCTGCAAACTTAGCCACTTCACTGCTCAACCCTGTCTCCAGGTCATTTATGAAGAGGTTGAAAAGCACCGGTCCCAGGACAGATCCTTGGGGCACACCGCTTTTCACCTCTCTCCATTGTGAAAATTGCCCATTGACACCCACTCTCTGCTTCCTGGCCTCCAACCAGTTCTCAATCCACGAGAGGACCTGTCCTCTAATTCCCTGACTGTGGAGTTTTTTCAGTAGCCTTTGGTGAAGGACCGTGTCAAATGCCTTCTGAAAGTCCAGATATATAATGTCCACGGGTTCTCCTGCATCTACATGCCTGTTGACCTTTTCAAAGAATTCTATAAGGTTTGTGAGGCAAGACTTACCCTTACAGAAGCCATGCTGACTCTCCCTCAGCAAGGCCTGTTCGTCTATGTGTTTTGAGATCCTATCTTTGATGAGGCATTCCACCATCTTACCCGGTATGGATGTTAGGCTGACCGGCCTATAGTTTCCCGGGTCCCCCCTCTTTCCCTTTTTAAAAATAGGCGTGACATTTGCTATCCTCCAATCTTCTGGTACCGTGGCTGTTTTGAGGGACAAGTTGCATACCTTAGTCAAGAGATCTGCAACTTCATTCTTCAATTCCTTAATAACCCTTGGGTGTATGCCATCAGGGCCCGGTGACTTATTGATCTTTAATTTATCAATGAGGTCTGAAACATCTTCTCTTTTAACCTCTATCTGACTTAACTCCTCGGTTAGGAGGGGCCGTTCGGGCAGCGGTATCTGCCCGAGGTCTTCTGCCGTGAAGACAGATGCAAAGAACTCATTTAATTTCTCTGCCATCTCTAAGTCTCCTTTTATCTCCCCTTTCCCTCCCTCACCATCCAGAGGGCCAACCGCTTCTCTGGCGGGTTTCCTGCTTCTAACATATTTGAAGAAGCTTTTATTATTCCCCTTAATGTTGCTGGCCATGCGTTCCTCATAATCTCGCTTGGCCTCCCCTATCACCTTCTTACATTTCTTTTGCCACAGTTTATGTTCCTTTTTATTCTCTTCATTAGGGCAAGACTTCCATTTACGGAAGGAAGCTTCCTTGCCCTTCACAGCCTCTCTAACTTGGCTGGTTAGCCATGCGGGCACTCTCCTGGATTTAGTGGAACCCTTCTTTCTTTGCGGTATACACCTCTGCTGGGCCTCTATTACTGTTGTTTTAAGCAGCCTCCATGCACTCTGGAGAGACTGGACTCTTTTTACCCTCCCTTTCAACCTCCTTCTAACCAGCCTCCTCATTTGAGGGAAGTCCGCCCGTCGGAAGTCAAGGGTTTTTGTTAGAGATTTGCCTGGTATTCTTCCCCCAACGTGCACATCAAAACGGATCGCAGCATGATCACTGTTCCCCAATGGCTCAGTAACGTTTACATCTCTAACCAGGTCCTGCGTACCGCACAAAATTAAATCCAGAGTCACCTGTCCTCTGGTGGGCTCCTTGACTAGCTGATCTAAGCCACAGTCATTTAGCATGTCAAGAAATCCGGTTTCCTTATCGTGACCAGAACACAAATTGACCCAGTCAATATGAGGATAATTGAAGTCCCCCATGATTACAACCCTGTCCTTCCTTGTCACATCTGGTCCAACTTCCTGTATCTCACAGTGGCCCACCAGATGCCTCGGGGAGCACATCGGACAATAAGAGACCTGCATCCTGGTGCCCTCCAGTGTATCTGGCATTCAGAGGTAACCTACTGCACATGCCCGATCTTGTCTGATCTCGGAAGCTAAGCAGGGTCAGGCCTGGTTAGTACTTGGATGGGAGACCGCTTGGGAATACTGGGCGCTGTAGGCTTATACCATAGTCTTTCGAGACTGAAGGTTGCCAACCACTTCTAAAATCAGGAAGTTGCACATACCATGGCTTGTAACCTGCGATAGACTTTTCCTCCATCAATCTGTCCAATCCCCTTTGAAAGGCATCTAGGCCAGCTGCCATCACCACATCTTGTGGCAAGAAATTCCACAGACTAATAAGGACACAGGAACCTTGGATTCCTCTCCCCTCTGAAGCCTTTTGTGCCCCCTTCAGGCTCCTGCACTGAACAGGGACGCAAACCCAGTTGTGCTGGTGAAACCAGCTCAGCAACAGACGGATGCACGTAAATATTTATATTTAAGAGGGTCACCGTCCTGCCAAGCTCTTGGCTTCCACAACACGCCCCAGGCATGAATACCGCAGGCACATTATGCAAAGTTCCACCCACTTGATTTTGAGGCCCGGGAAACTGGCACAAACTGGCCTGGGCAGGACTGGGTGTAATCAGCACTCAAGCCCAATTAATGTAATCATTCCTTGTTGTCAACTTTTAATAAAAGGACCTGAGGCAAAGGACAAGTCCCAAGCGTGCCTTGCTGTTGGATAGCTTTTATAGTCCCACCTTGGTTAGGCACAGAGGAACATACAAGAAGCCACAGTGGAAAATTAGAACTCTGGGAAATAGGGAACTCTGTTTTCCCAAGGCAAATGGCCTTCAGCATCACTTCCTAGCTGTGGCCGCACCACAAAGGGTGTCAGCCCAGCCAACGCAACCTGGTGGGGCAGTGGATCACACCCATCCTCCCTCTGCATTTTGATTCCTGTATGTCTTGCTTTGTGGTTTGTTTTCAGTGACATCAGCTGTGTTGACAATGCCACACTGTGTTTATCCCTTCAGTTGTGTTTGTTTTGGCAATGGTGTTGACAATGCAAGTAAGCTGTGCAAGAGCTCAGCTGCCAGATAAAACCAGGGCACCTGGCCAGAAGTCCAGGCCATACCCAGAAGTTTACCTCTGTGTGAGAAGTAGCACCTTTGATGGGAGAGGATTTTCATGGAGCAAATGGCGCAAGGGGGAAAAGATGACCCCAGCATCTGATTGGATCCTGCCCCCCACCCCAGTGGGAAAAACCAAAGGGAGAGCCAATCACAGCTCTTTCACGCATCACAAGCCTGGCCCTAAATTTACAGGTGCTTATTATTTTTCTCCTCTCCAGATCTCATGACCGAAGATGACATCTATTGCTGCTCTCTTTCCAAGACCCTCTGCCACACCTCCACACCAGTCACTGTGGGCTTCTACTCACCCTGTGGAACCCGGCTCCAGTCTCTGATCGACCATATTGCAAGTCAGTGCTTTCAGACACATAATTGATACTGCAGTGAGGTTTGTCCAAAATCCCTTGGAGAGCCATGTTTGGACATAGAGCGTGAGGACAGGGGGTCTGGGTTCCTTCCCTTTCGTTATATTAAATAATGCAGGGTAGTTCTTTCTTCAGGGATCTCAGGTTGGCAAACACCCCTCCCTTATCCTCACAACCCTGTGAGGTAGGGCAGATTAGAGGAAGTGGTCATCCCACAACCAACCCATTAGCTTCATGGCTGAACTGGGAATGGGATCCAGGTCTCAGATGTTGCAGTCTGACATTCTCTCCGCACTGGTTACACCGCACTGCAGTGGCGTAGCTAATGAACGTGTAGCCCGGTGCAGAGCTCAAAATGATGCTTTGGAAGTGATGTCTCAACCAGAAGTGATGTCACACCTGGGCTTTTTAAAAAGTGCAAATAGGGGGAAACCTGCCTCCTCTCCCTAGCAGTTCACCACCCACTTGATCTGCCACCTCCCCCCAGCCAGTGGCATAGCTAAGGCATCTATCTGCTCCGTGGGATCAAAGAAGATTTTGTAACCCTCCTCCATGACAAAATCTATTTTAATTACATAAATAAAAAATGTGCCCCTTATTGATTAGAGACACTGTGCTGGGATGAAGAGGGAGGGTTATTTTCTCCCTGCTAAATATAAGAGGAGCACCACTTGAAAAAGTGCCTCTTTACCAGTTAGCAGGAGTAATTGTATTACAATACATGGAAATGAGAGCAGACTCATATTGACACCTTATTGGTTCCATGCTTTATCATAATAGCATCTCATTGACTTTCAGAAAAATCATTCTCATAGGTCAGTTTCGAGTTCAGAAAATCCACTTTTTGTTCCTTAAGGCAGTTGTCTTTTTTTTCCTAGTTAATTGGCCATACCTTTTGAGGGAATAAAGATATTCAAATGAGGTTTGCTTCATTGCATTCTGCATTAAATTACCTTTCCAGTGATATATAACATGATGGTATTATTCACACATACCAAGATTTTCACAATTTTGGCCACTAGAGTCAAGCTCAGCTTGTTGCCCCCCTATAGCTTGTTGCCCAGTGCGACTGCTACCCCCTGCACCCCCTTAGCTATGCCACTGCTGCGCTGGTTCTTGCTGTGAAATTCGCCCCTAATCTTACGGGGATCCTCGTGGGGCTGGGACACAATATATGTCGATCCAAGATTCTTGAAATCAATAGGACCTGTTTCACCCATTTGGTGGACGAGTTCATATAGGATGATAATGATGATGGAAGTAATCAGGACCAAGGATTTTGGCATTTCAAGACTAGAGTGGGGGTCCTAAGTTTCCCTTTTGGAGGGCGGTTTTAAGGCAGTGTTTCACACACATTTAGCACCGGGACCCACTTTTTAGAATGTCCTGTCAGGACCCACCGGAAGTGATGTCATGGCCGGAAGTAACATCATCAGGTAGGACATTTTTCAACAATCCTAGGCTGCAATCCTACCCTCACTTACCCAGGTCTCATTAACTATCATTGTTAAAACAATATACATAGCTTGTTAAAAGTACAGACCTGTGACATTTCCCCAAATGCAGTCACACACCTGGTAGCATCAAGTCTAATATAATAAAAATAAAATAGTGAAATGAATGGGGACCCACCTGAAATTGGCTCGCGACCCACAGTTTGAGAAACATTGTTTTAAGGTATAAGCAGGAGGGCTACAGCTGTGATAGGTGATGTCTGTATGCTCCATATCTGCAGGATGCATGCACAAGGAATCCATCCGGAGAGAGGAAAGCGAGTACAGAAGGACTCACCAAAGGCCACGACGACCAGAGGGCTGGAACTACTTCACTCTCCTGTGGTACCTGGTCTTCTACGAGCCAGTCATCACAGAGGTCCACCTCCGGAGAAAGAACATTGACTTTATCTTCATAAGATTCAGTGCCTGGGAGTATGCAGGCAGTGACAAGCTGTGGGCCGGGCTGGTCATGACCTTGTGTGACCACATCCGCCAGTACTTTGGGCCTCTCCCGTTGAGCTTCTACCACGTGGTTGGGAGCAAGCCACGGTTTGCCTCTGGGTTCAGCCAGAAAGAGTGGCGGGTCAAGAAGAAAGCTTGTTGTACGGCTGGGGGATTTGCAAGCGCCTTGTTAGCTGGCGTGGGGCTGGCCACGACCGCGTTCCTCGTGCCGGGAATACGAGATGGCAGTGTCTTAAAAGTCATTGGCACCACTCTTGCTACTGTGTCTGGCTCCGGGGCACTCCTGGCGATCGCACCGGTGATTAAGCACTTGATCATCAGCCAGAAAAAGAAGATTGAGAGCATGACCAACGACGAGAAGTTCACAAGCCATTTGGGCTTCATGTGTGCGGTGAAGAAAGAGATTGAAATCCTCACCAACTTTGTTTATTACATGGAGATCTTTGAGCGGCGGAGGCTCAGAATCGTCTTTGAGATCACCAGCTTGGACATGTGCTACCCGGAAAGGGTCGTTGGGGTGCTGAACGCCATCAACACCTTGCTTTCGGACACCAACGCCCCTTTCATCTTCATCCTGGTGGTAGACCCATGCATCATTGTCTCTTGCTTGGAGCAAGCATCCTGCATGAAGGGAATGGCCGACAATGGCTACCTCTACCTCAACCGCACCGTGACGCTGCCTTTCTCCATCCCGGAAATTGGCATCCGGTCAAAGGTGCGTTTTTTGCACGAGACGTTCCAAAGCCGGGAAGACCTGATGTACAACATCATCACACGGAACATGGAGCAGGACTCCAGGAAGACAAAAAGGAGCAACGCAGCGGCCGTGACGGACATAGAATCGCCCCTCGAAATGGACCAGCATCAGATAGACGCACAGGCCGTGCAGTATATCCACGAAGCTTTCCACTGCTTGCACAACGAGAGTGACAATCTCTACAAGTACATCCCGGACAGCATCGTGCAGATGAAAAGGATCGTCAACACCATCCCCGTCACCATCCGGCTCATGACTCAGCAACCCCTCTTGAGGCACAGCATCTGCCCCCGGTCCGTGGCGGGCTGGGTGGTCTTGGCCAATCAGTGGCCTTGCCGCCTGAGCTGGATTCTGCAGTGCACGAGCGACAGGCTGCAAAGCCGGCCAACCAGCGATTACGAGAGCCAGTCGATGTGGCAGGTCTTCACCGAGAACTGCAAGAACCTCTACGCCCAGCACACGGACCTCAAGAACATCATGGCCTTGGATGGCGACCCGGAGCTCTTTGAGAAGTTTCTGTCCAACGACTTCCCCTTCACCGTGCAGGACGGTGAGAAGTACTTGAAGTACACCGTCAACCTGGACCACTCCATCAGGCACCGGATGGGCCTCTTGCGGGCACTCGCGACCCTGGACAAGGACTACTCCAAAGAGAAGGCTAAACCAGAAAGAATGGCTTAAGGCTGCGGTTTTCAGATTGAGTTGCAGGGAACCCCTTGGAGGCTTATCGGGAACAATGAGATCAGATCAGTGGGACAAGCTTGTCTGCTGCGACCTGCTTGCCTCTCTAGTGCAGGGCTGGGGATATTCTGGGGCACCTTCTCGGTTCAGCACAGGGTGTTGGGGAGCCCCTAGACCGGCCTGTCTAACCCCCACACATGAGCTGAGTAGGTGCCTCGAACATTCCCACTCTCACAAGAGCTTTGCAAGAGTCACATTCACACATTCCCCTGAAGCCTGGAACATTTGAAAGCCACTCTCCCCCCCCCCCCCAAGATTAGGAGCATGTGCCAATATGCTCGCATGAGGCTAAGGTTTTGTGCCAGACTGGGCATTCTGAAGTGTGGTGCTGGAAAAACTTTGAACCGTCACTTGTGAACACTGGTGAACATGGGAGAGAATATGGAAGAGAAAGTGCACTGCAGTCAATCTAAGCTTTATATTTGTGTTACGAGTCAATTGAATATTTCAATATTTACTTGGGAGGCAAGCAACAGAGAAATGGGTGGTGGTGGTGGTGGAGAAAGTATCTTCTGAAAACATCCTAGTAGGCACAGAAATCAGTTCCCCAATAATCCGTATTAATTTTTTTTTAAATCCAGTTTCTAGTCCTTATGGTAACACAACCGTGCTTGCAAATGTATGGGCAACACTTACTAAAATCTCAGGAACTAGGTTGTCTGTTTGGTTTGAGAGAGGGGTTAGTGCCCAATATAGCTCATTTCCCTATGACTAAATAGTGTGTGTGTGGGGGGGGGGGGATTATGGAAAATCACCTAGTATATCTGCACAATATATACAGGTTGCAGAATTTGGGTTGCCACAAGTCCCTGAAGCAAGCTGCCCCCCTCCCCAACACTTGTCATCAAGGGACAATAATACAGGACTGATGTACCAACTGTAAGGGTGACAATGTACCCAAAGCACTTTCAAACACTCCAGTTGGCTCTGTAAATGCACCTTCCTTAAGAGAAAAGGTGCCTCATGGGGCACCTTCCTTATGAGGAAAGGCTACGGCGTTTGGGCCTCTTCAGCCTAGAAAAGAGACGCCTGAGGGGGGACATGATTGAGACACAAAATTATGCAGGGGATGGACAGAGTGGATAGGGAGATGCTCTTTACACTCTCACATAACACCAGAACCAGAGGACATCCACTAAAATTGAGTGCTGGGAGAGTTAGAACAGACAAAAGAAAATATTTCTTTACTCAGCGTGTGGTTGGTCTGTGGAACTCCTTGCCACAGGATGTGGTGATGACATCTAGCCTGGACGCCTTTAAAAGGGGATTGGACAAGTTTCTGGAGGAAAAATCCATTACGGGGTACAAACCATGATGTGTATGCGCAACCTCCTGATTTTAGAAATGGGTTATGTCAGAATGCCAGATGCAAGGGAGGGCACCAGGATGAAGTCTCCTGTTATCTGGTGTGCTCCCTGGGGCATTTGGTGGGCCGCTGTGAGATATAGGAAGCTGGACTAGATGGGCCTATGGCCTGATCCAGTGGGGCTGTTCTTATGTTCTTAAATGTGATGGAATCTTTCTGTCCTTAAGAAAGTGTGTCAAAAAGGCTTCAGCCATTCGGATAGATTGGGGGGGGGGAGCCATAAGGGCTGCAATCCTATAAGCAGTTCTCTGGCAGTGAGCCCCACTAAACGCAGTGTGACTTACTTCTGGGTAGACCTGCTGAGATCCTGTAAGAGATCTTTGCTGTGACAATTTATGGGCCACCTCAAACTTGTATTGTTTTCATGGGCTGACAAATGAGGCTCACCTTGGCAGGATGTGGTTTTGGCACCAGGGGAAGGTAGCCACTGGGCTGAACTGGTCACTGAGATTCCTCCCCCCCCCCCCCAGTTCATGGCAGGCTACCTGGATCAGAGCAAAATGGTAGCCAGACTATCAGGTTTTCATTACCTTGAATTGCTTTGCTGAGTTCAGTCTCCACTCGATATACTCCAGTTGCTGCCAAATTAGCGATGATGCAGCAGGTCTATGATTTGGGGTGGTGCCACTGTGTCAGGAGAGGGGAGCAAGCTGTGGGGCTCTGGGAATGACCAGCACCCATTCACTAACATGGGAGAAAGCAAAGGCATCTATAGAGAAGAGAGGGGATGAAACTTGGCCCCTGCCTGTGGTGAAAATGGTCTGGGAAGCAGGATGGGAAGCAGGTGTTGCACACGCTCCAAGCTATTGCCTTTGTCCCACAGAACTGAATGGGAGCCATTGAGAACTGAGCCAGTCCCACCTGCATGAGGGGGTCTCCATTTTGTCTCTTGACATGCAGGTAGAATGTGACAGGAAGCTGGAAAGCAGCTTGCCTATATAGGTCAACGTGTGCAATAGTTGCGTGTTCAAGAGCAGTGTGTGAAACCCCACCACAAGGGGCATTGTGTGCTTCATTTATTGCTCTCTCAAGGTCGAATAAAGGACATTCCAAACAACTGTTCAGAGTTTCCCCATCATGTCTTTCACCAACCAGCTCACATCAACAAAGCATCGTCTTGTTCTGCAAAAGAAGACCGTTTCAATATGAACAGCCAGGCCCCAACAAAACCAGTTTGTCACTGGTCTTGGCGCAGGAAGGAAGTTGTAGCTGCTAGTTTGTGGGCCCCTACAATGGTTTGGGTTACAGCCTCTTAGGGTGGAAGGGGAGGTCCCCTCTGCTCCTGAAGATGCACAAGTACCCCAGGACGTGAGTCTAGAGAGGGACTAGAGCTCCGCGTGGGAAAGATCCTGGTGTGGCTGAAAATCTGGAGGGCTGAAACCCATAGACAACCCTACACACACTGGTCTGAGCACCTGGGCGTAACCTGAAGCTGCTTTCTCCATCCAATTGAGAAGATACCTCATTAAGAGGAAGCCTACTGGGAAAAAGGGGGTGGAGAGAGCCCTGCCCAGGAGGATGTTTGTTTTAATTATAAAAACATCCCTGGTTGCAAAAGCCTTTGGGCAGGTGAGTTGAAAACCTGTTGAAAACAGACCTGCAGCTGGACGCCTGGAGCAGTTGACTCAAGCATTCACAGGAACACAGCCACATCCACCTACTTACCGGCTAATTGGTAAGGCTGTGTGTCACTTGCCGCATTTGCATCAGGTCTGCAAGTTGCTTTGAGGATTTAGTGTGTAGTGGAAAATTTACTAAGTAGTACGTACAAACAATTCACACATCTTTGAGGCCTTCGCTGGCAGGAGACGCTTCACCTGAGGTGGTTTGTTTGGGGGGCGGGGGCTACATCAGATCTACTAGAAAGGGAGCAGAAAAGGCAGGCCTTGCATCATCAAGGACCCAGGTGGGGTGCCAAATGCAACTCCCTTCTTTTGTAAGCCAAGGGAGGAGGAGACACAGCCAGCAGCAGCGGTGAAAAGTCTACCAGCACAACGGATGGATGGTAGACAGCATTCCCTCGAATCTGTTGCCCAAGGCAACAGCCTCAGTTGGTCTCATTGACAGACCGGTGTTGGCAACATGCAAAACTGCAATGCAAAGAAACAAGCTATTTCTGTACAGCACTGTTCCCATAAAGCTAGCGTGTTCCATCACATCATATGGTCTCTGCTGGCTAGGTAGCTACCGCCCTCCAGCGGAGGAATGCTGAACTGCCTCTTCCTTACA
This sequence comes from Tiliqua scincoides, assembly GCF_035046505.1. Lineage (NCBI taxonomy): Eukaryota > Metazoa > Chordata > Lepidosauria > Squamata > Scincidae > Tiliqua > Tiliqua scincoides. The sequence goes on from NC_089830.1 coordinate 25,744,063, forward strand.
GCAACAAAGCCAGATTCTTACCATCTGAGCTGTTGCTCAGTGGCAAAGCACAGAGTGCCAGGCTCAGTACCATGTTTCCAGGATGCCAAGGTGAAGCAGGCTCCAAGAAGTGCTCCAAAAGCTGAGAGAGAAATCCAGGTGTAAGTAAGACTCCACTGGGGGGCAAGCCATGAGACCAGCTGAGGGTTTGCAGGGTTCAGGATCACAATTGCAGCATTTCTGAGTTCTGGGTTCACCACGTGCAATGACTGCAGTATTGACAAGACTGTAAGGTAGGTTGTCAGCCCCACATAGCGGATGGAGGGCCAAGGGTGGGAGATGTGTGGCTTGTCTAAGGCCAGCCAACGAGATAGGAGTTGGAAGCAGTAAGGTGCAATACCCACCTTTCCTGAGCCTCTTCCATGCTCACTGTCACCTCACCTGCACTGAGCTGGACAGGACACTGAGGGCATGCAAAACCTTTAAGGACCCAGCAAGTGTGTGTAAAAGGGCGTCAAGAACACACGAATGAGGTCCCACAGCTCTACTGGCAGGTAGATCACCACATCACAAACGGCTTGAGCACCACATAAACCAGCACACTCTGCTATGTCATCAGGAATTAAGCCTACCCTTCGATCTTCACTTCCTCACAGTTCCCCCTTTCTGTCACAAGAGGGCACTAGTCCAACAGGCCTCTGCTGCTTTTGCATCTCCCACCTGTCCTGCCTCCTCCTCCCCACAGCGGCCAGCTCAGTGAAAATTCACCCTGCAAAGTTCTTTGGGGAGAGAAATGTCTTTTTTGCTCCTATTACTCTATATAAGCAACATCATAAGACAGCCTCCATTATTTACACAGTGCAGGAGGTGTCTACCCACCTCTTGCCCCACTTGCCACTCAAGAACTCTACCATCTGGGAAACATTGTCCTGCTTCCAGGCAACAAAGAGAACAAGAGGAGCCAGTTGATGAATGCAGCTTTTTCATTTAATAGAAGACAGTTTCAACAAAATAAAACGCCACACACAACAGAAAGGAATGACAAACATTAGCCCAAAAAAGGAAGAAAAAGAAACACAAAATCAAACTGGTGCCAACTTTGTTTTATATATATATATGTAGTGTTTAATGCAGCAAAAACTCCGTGTGTGTGTGTGTGTGTGTTTTTGTGTGTATGAAAAAGAGAGAATCAAGGTCAAGCAGATGAAGGGCACACAAAAGGTTTTGCTTCTGCCTCTCCAGCCTGAAATTCCATGCAGCAAAGGTCCCTCTCAAGCTCCCTGATAGATTTTATTGCACTTAAGAAAAAAAATAAAGTAAAAAGCTTAGGAGTTCTACGTCTACCCATTCCCCCTCCCCTTTTCTTTGGAGGGGCAGCGGCTGTTTCCTCTGGTCAGTCTACACAAAAAACAGAAACCACAACTCCTCATCTTCTGCTTAAACTACAGGATTTGTACCGTCAACCTCTTGCAGAGATTCTCTTCACGTTAGCAGGGATCAAAGTAGTCCATCACAGAGGGAGCAAAATACACGCAGAGATTCTTTTTTTCTTCCTCCTCTCCTGCTAGCAGTTTGGGGTATTAGCAATCACAGTGGGATTCTCAAGACAAGACCGAAGGGAGCTCCAGGAGCCCTGAAGGGGCTCCGTCTCTCCCAACGCACAAAGCTCTAGAACGAAAAAGGTCAATCACTTGTTTCGTCGCCCTGGCCTACCCTCCACTAATACAGGCTGTTCTGTACGAGAGGAGCAACTGCACACCCTCCCAGGCTGGTGACAAAACCTCTCCAGCTGGGAGCCTGTCTCCATGCTTCACACTAGTGGGACAAGCCCCTCTCCTCCTTTGGCGGGGGAAGATCCCAGCCTTTGGAGATCCTTCTTCCGAATTGTTTCAGCTGTCCATCTCTCCTCTCTTGCACTGGGCCTTGATGCATCGCCAGGGAGTGGGGGGAGGGGATGCAAGCTCACTTTCCCATAACCATTGGTATTTTGGTTTCTCTCTGGGGGGGGCAAGAGTGCTGCACTCCTGGGGGACATTGCAAAAAGAACCGCCCTTCCCTGAGAAATAATCAACCCCCCTCCCCCACACACACACTTTCCACAGCAACCCGTGTCTCCTCCACCTTTGGCGCTGAAAACCGAAGCATTTCAACAAGGACTTCCCTGCTCAAAGATTCTTCCCCGGCCCCTGGAGCTTCTCCCACATTTGACAGCAAGCGTGAGGACAGTTCACATTTCGACTTGGAAGGGACTTGGATCTCGGTCTGGAAAGAGCAGTTATTTCACACTGAAGAGCCCCGGTGCTCGCTTCCTAAACCTGAAGAAAGAGACTCCAGTTTTGCTGCAAGATGCTGCGGCTACCTTCTCTCCCACAGCTGAAGCGTGTATAGAACTACGGAAAAACCTGCAGCACGGAGAGAAGTGGGGAGCTGAACAATAATTCACCACCTAGGAATCAGCAGCATCAGCTGTTTCTTCCATCTGTTCCATTGTGGGGGGGGGAGCAGAAATCTATGTTCTCCCATCACACGTGGGTCGATGATGACACTGCTACGGAAACCGTGAGCCCTACTCACATCTTCCCCCCAAATTGTTCAACAACCCAGCATGGGATGGCTTGAAAAGTCTTCCTAGAAGGTGCAAGGAGTTTGTCTCTCATCCGCACCACCCCTGCCAAACCCTTAAGAGTTGAGGAGATCGGAGGGAAACATGGCAGCATTTTAGGAGGTCTACCAGAGGCTACTTTTGTCTTTCTGTGCATAAGATCTGGCCCCTGCCTCTGTCTGGGCTTAGCGGCACCGCACCCTGAGGGAGCTTGCATGTCCCACAGCAAATCACACCGTTATCGATCCTGCAAGAGGAGGAGTTCTTCCCAAAAGGTGGGCTCTGCCAGCCAGGAAGGGGCCAAGCAGCTGGAAAGGCTGCAAGTCAGGGTTCAAAGGACAACTGCTCTGTTCCCACTCAGTTACGATAAATAGACACCAAACAAAAACAAACAAAAAAAAACGCCATTTAAGAAGGAAAGGGGAAATTGGGGGGAAAAATAAATAGTAGTCTGTGCTGTGCATTAAACAGCCTAAATAGTCTTGCTTGGTTGAGAGAAAAGTTACTTAGCAAGGGCTAAGCCACACGGCAGGGCTGTAGCACCCTAATCCACTGCTCTCCCCTAGTGTTCTTGGGAAAAATTGGTTACCTGGAACCTTCGGCACTTTGTAATGTGGAGAAAGCCAAAAAAAATAAAGATGTAGGCCCTGTGTTACAGCCAACGGTTTTCGTTTTCAATCTCCCAGCAAGTCCAGGGAGAGAGAGGGGGGAATCACATCCAATGCCCATTTAATCCACAGTGCTTAAGTTCATCTCCTCGCAAACTAACTTGGAAGGATAATTCCGGAAAAAAATCTGCAAGTGCCCCTGGCCCAAGTTTGAGGAAACCAGACTAAGCAGCAAAGGCGGCAGGCGCTCACTCTGCACCCCGGGGTGGCGGAAGGACTCTCTTCTGGTGGTCCAGGGCATCTCAGTTCCTCCCTTCTCTGGACTGGCCCCCGCTGAAGGGCATCTTTTCTCGGAGGAAAAAGGAGTCAAGAAGAGCAGATGACGAGAAAGAGGCCAAGGTAGAAAATGTAGATGTTCTGGAAAAGAGACACTGGGCGAAGGGGAAGAGTCACGTTGCCTCTGTATTGCAAACTCAGGGTGGGTTGGTTTTTTTCCAGAATCACACAGTGCAGGGAGGGAGTAAAGCTAGACAAGTGCTTTTCCAAGACAGAACCCGCTTGATAGAGAATGGCCTAGAACTGGAAGAGAGAGGGAAGGAACAAAACAGGGCAGAGAATCAGAAACCACCCATGCTCAGTGACTCAATTCAGAAACATTTCCACACTGCCAAAACCCCAACACAGGTGCCTGACCTTCTCAGAGGGCGTTGTGATGCTTCACACAAAGCCTTGTAGTGCTGCAACTCTTGCCCACTTTCACTTCTGCCTCCCTCTAATATCCACATTTCCCCATTTGCTACAGCACAGAAGTCGCAGTTCCCATCAGCTCCACTCTGAGCAGGCTGTATCTTGCTAACTTTTACAAACATTTGGCCCTTCTCACTTTATTGTTGGCAACCTTCAGTCTCGAAAGACTCTGGTATCGTGCTCTGGATGGTGGTTCTGGCACAGCGTCTAGTGTGGCTGAAAAGGCCAATTCTATTCTGTTAGAACTTGGTTTACACCTTCCCTCCACTTATGCCTGGCTTTTTACCTTTAAGTTTTGGTTAAGGATTCATTTATCTCCTTCCCCTGACTCTTTAATTACAGAATTAATGAGTGACACGTATATCTTTATTTGGTTTAAAATAGTGGAAACTAAACTCCATTCTATCAACCTATCAGTAGAATTACTTGCTGATTTAAACTTATCTCAAGCTTATAAAATTATCAAAGACCACCTTTTTCTAGCTGAATTCAATACTTTAAAAAATTCTCTTAATTTGACCTGTTCCCCCCTTTCCCTAGGTCTTTTTCCGCAACATGTTGTTGCCACTTCAAACTATTTTTTTCACCTCACTAATCCTAGACTGAAGAGAGCCTTCATGCTCGCTAGACTCAACATATTTCCCTCAGCTGTTCATTATGGTCGTTTCATGCGAGTTCCTCGCGAGAAACGATTATGTTTATTCTGTGGGGAGACCCCGGATACTCTTTTACACATTTTGCTTTTTTGTCCCTCTCATGATTCTCATCGTAGGATTTATCTAGAATCCTGGATTTCTAATTTTCCCCCTCAGGTATCACCCCTTCCCCAGTTGTTGGAAGACTCTATTGCTCCCTTGACGTATTCAGTGGCTAGTTTCCTGGCCTATACATTACAAAAAACGCCGGACTTTAGTTCTATAAAATCTTCTTTAAAATTTTTGTAGTCACCTTTTTCCATCTAACACCTGTTTTATTGAAAGGATAAGGTTGTCCCTTCTGGCTCCTTTTCTTTCTAGATCCTATTTCTTTTTTCTCTATTTAGTTTTCCTGAACTAGTCTAGTGGATAACGGTTGTATTGTTCCACTTTGTTGTCAGTTGTTTGCTGTAATATTTATAATGCCAATAAAGGTTAACTAACTAACTAAAAGGCCAATTCGGGAGTGACAATCCCTTCCACACTGGGAGCAAGTGCAGTCTGTCCCTGGTCTGTCTCCCTGGCTATGGGCCTTCCTTCTTTGCCTCTTAGCCTCAGTCTGTTGGCCAAGTGTCTCTTCAAACTGGGAAAGGCCATGCTGTACAGCCTGCCTCCAAGCGGGCCGCCCAGAGGCCAGGGTTTCCCACCTGTTGAGGTCCACTCCTAAGGCCTTCGGATCCCTCTTGCAGATGTCCTTGTATCGCAGCTGTGGTCTACCTGTAGGGTGCTTTCCTTGCACAAGTTCTCCATAGAGGAGATCCTTCTCCTCTATGAGAAGGAGGCCCTTCTCACACAAACACCTGAAAAACCCTTTCCTCAGGTCTTATTCTTTAGGCTGCATCAGAGGTGTCAAACTTGAGTCCCACGGGTGGGATGCAGTCCTTGGAAGCTCATTATCCAGTGTCCATTATATCTGGGCTGCCCCAAAGCCACTTCTGCCAAGGCATCACTTCACAGAGCACCTCTCAGTTGCTGAGCTGCTGCAGCAGAAGTGGCAATGTTGAAAAGGATGGCCACACTCTCCCACATCTGGCCATCACCTGTTTAATGACATCACTTCCGGACCTCAGAAGGCACCATGGAAGCTATTTGGTCCACTATATGAAAAGAGTTTGACACTCCTGGGTTACCTGGTTCCAGCCACCATCCCAAAGCATCGTTACCAAGGGTAGGTCCCACTGCACCCGGCAAAACGTATGTTCAAATCAGTGGGCTCAGGGATCACAACTGCAAGTGAAGCACCATAGAGGGCCCTAAGGATTACATCTCCTCTCCCGGGATCCCCTCAGCTCTCTTACCTAAAGAGTCACATTGGTTCCTGCCCCACCTCTAGGCTTGCTTCCAGAAGCAACTCTTCCAGCTCCTTCTCATTCTTGGAACAGCTCAGCTCTGAAAAGGAGAACGGAAAGCACGGGAGTCAGTCAGCCACTCAGCCAATTGCCCAGTTCATGCCACCTGCCCAGTATCCCCCCCAGATTTTGCTCTCTGCACAGGTCAGGTGTGATGCTCAAGGGCGACAGAACTGGGGAACCTTTTGTCTGTCTCTCCTGTCCTACAAAACTCCTCCTCCCTCTTACCATGTTCAACGGAGCAGCTGGAAAGCTTCCCATCGCGCCCCAAGGACATGCCTGCAAGCGCATGAGCAAACTCCACCTTAAGTCCGTTCGGCAGGGCCGCGCCGTGACCCACACTCTCACACAGCCCAGAGTTCATCTTTTCCTTCCCCGTACCACAGCTCGGCATGGAGGGAGAGGATTCCAAGCCAGCCGGGGACATGGAAACACCTGCTGGAGCACCTGAGCGGTCAGTCTTTGCCGGCTGGACGTGGGCGGGAGGGCCAGCCGGCAGTGGGGGCACTGGCCGGAGAGGACTCTCCTGCTGTGTCTCTCTCTCCCCCGTCTCTTCTGGCAGACTCTCCACCCGGGTCACCACGAAGATTTTGTGGCCTCGCCCGGGACTGGAGACTGCAATCCGCCTCTCGTTTCCAGGAGAGCTGGCCTGCGGTGGCGGGACTCCACTTGCAACTCCCCCTCGAGATTCACATTTCAGTTCCTCGGTAGTGTTTAGCAGGGGAGCTCGGCTCTCGGCGCTCAGGGTCTCCTTGGGCGTTTCAGGGGAACCACATGGCTTGGGCAAGCCATCAACGTGAGCAGGGCTGGCGGGCGTCTGCAGCGGAGCCTTCATCTCCAGCCTCTCCTCCTCTTCCTCCTCCGTGTCTGTATCCGAATCGGACGACTCATCGTTGCCGTCGACGACTTGCTTGTCTGCCGTCCCGTTCTCTTGGGACACCAGCACCTCCCCAACCTCCTCTCCCTCTTCTGGTGTGGAGACCGCATGGCTGTTCTGCCCCTCGTCCTCCACGGCACCTTCCTCGAGAGGTTCCGTGATGGTGATTTCAGGCATGGACGCGGACTGCTGCAGCTTCTGCTCCTTCTCCTCCTTCTCCCTGGCGAGGACAAAGTTGCGCTTGCAGCCATTCTGGATTTCTGTCAGGAGGGCTTTCTGCGTCTCAATAAAGCTCTTCACCTGCAACAGGGACCGAGATGGAATAGCATGACGCCACACGGATACAAGGACCATCCTTTGGTTACATTTATTTGAATGGAAATCAGTTTACTTGGGGGGGGGGGCTAGAAGGTCATTGTAACCCTGGGCAAACCTCTCAATCTCAGAGCTCAACTATTTGTGGGGAAACTTCCTGCGACATGGGCCTGTCCTGGACAGGAAGGTGGGTTCTCTCTCACATGAGTGCTCCCCTGTGTCAACCACATCCTGCTTCTGGAAAACTAACCTCCCAGGGGGTTCTATCACTACTCAGCTGACCTCTTACTTCCCCCCATGCAGGGAATTGGTATAGGGGAGCAAACAAAAAATCCACACACAGGCATGCAAAGCGATACTTTTAAAACGGGACACTGGATCATCAACCTTAATTAAGCCAACGTGTTATCCTTGACTGGCAGGTATATATATACACCCCCACAGAGGTCCTACTCCCAAGTCTCCCCCACGGTATTGGTTTTCTTGGTTTCTGATTTGTTGGGTGACATGTTGTCTTTTTGCCTCCCCCCCCCCCTTTTCAAGGGGGAAAAACGTATTGGTCGCTCAGAGTGATGCACAACTGCTCTGAGCACGCTGCAACCCAGAAGTAATTGGTGGCGACGCCATTGTGTCACTGCAACTACTTCTGAATTTTGCTGTAGGAGGGATGTAAAAAAATTTTGTGCCCCCAGGGGCCAGATGACTTAACACCACCACTGCCCCCACCCCTACCATAAACTGCAGGGTACCGAGTGAAGACAGGAGGCAGAATCTTCTTGGTTATGGCACCCCTGCTCTGGGCGGCCCTCCCCAGAGATGCCCACCTGGCCCCATGGTTAACTGTTTCAGCCAACTGGCCAAAACAGGACTTTTTCAGAAGGCTGGGGTGGGGGAGGGATGGCCGACTCACAGCATAAGGAACACAGCCCATTCAGACCATGCACCTGGCCAGACAAGAGACTGGCTCTTGGGGACTTTTCCCTTATTGAGAGTTTAACAGCCCAGGAAGGCAAACTTATGTGAAAGGACAGAGATGAAGTGACTGCCCAACTCCATAGAGACATTGTTGCCTCCCTACAACCAGTAGTGCTGGGCAATGTAATTCCGTTTCTCTGGAAAGTTTGTTCCCCCAGAGGCCGCACGGCTGCCGGAGACAGAGGCACCTGCATTTGTGACGCAAGCGGAGACAAAGCTGCATGAGCAAAGTCGACCTTTTGCCAAAGAAACCTGAGCTGGCAAGGATCAGGTCGCTCTGTCAATGCCCTCTGCACCTTGCAGGGAATTATATTACCCCTTGCAATGCAGGAAGCACTTAAAGGGACGTTTCGAATGAAGGCAGCCCAATGACAGCTATCAGGTCGGAGGGGGGTGGGGTGGGGGTGGAAGAGACTAGAAATCACAGAGCCACCACCAAACTGGGACAGAAGAAGCTGGCTATGCTCTAAAGCAGAAACTAGCAATTGCCACAAATTCTTCAGCCATCTGAACCTTCGCTGAAGACGAGATTGTAGGCCTCATGGCTGCAGATGGGAGACCAGCAACACATGGCTTGAGTACAAACACATGGCTGCTAAGTTCTCACACAGGGGACTCAGGAAAAACAAGGGGCGGGACTTTTGCCAATCACAGTGGATCCCATCTCTTCATGCCCTCCTTCCCTACCCCCCACCACAACCTGGGCTCAAATACCCTCTCCGCTTTTGCCATCGCATCTGCATCTCGCCTTTGCTTCCGGGCGGCACCCAAAAGCCTGTATTATTTTAAGTGAGAAAGAGCCAAGAGCCAGTGCGACTTGGCCCAAAACTATTTAGAAGAAAGCTTTGTGACAGAGGAGAGGTTAAGTTCAGCACGCCACCCTTTACATCCCAATGGGAGCAGAGCCAAGCTGAAGTACAGGGGAAAAGATTATTTCGCAGACCCACTCATAGAAGCAGAGTTGGAAATGACCCACAAGGTCACCCGGTCTAACCCCCTATCTGCAGCAGGAAGTCCTCCTAGAGCATCTCCAGCAAGTGCCTGTCGAGTCTCTACATGAAGCTCTCCAGCGAGGGAGAATCCACCACCTCCCTTGGCAATCTATTCCACTGCCCAACTGCCCTGACCGTCAAGTATTCCTGATGATCAGCCGGAATCTCCTCTCTTGCAGTTTGTACCCACTGGATCTAGTTCCACTTTCAAAGGCAGTGACTCAGACTTACCGACTCCTTTTTGGGCTCCCTGTCGAGGTCCAGCCTCAGCAAAGAGTGGTTGACCTTCAGGGCCAAGGACAAGGCCATCAGCCCCCCTGTCTTGATCTCGTTCTCTCGCAGGTCCAGCCGAAGCAGGCGGGGACTCTCCGCAATGAATTCGGCCACTGCTACAGCACCTGCAGGCCAAGAGACACCCGGTAAAATCACACAAGTGCCTGGGGGGGTGGGGGGAGAAGGACACATAAGAGCCCCTCTGCTGACAGGGATCAGAGATGCAGTGGACCGACCCGGAAGGGCAGCAAGGCCTGGCTTACCCTCACAGGTCAGCTTCGTCGAAGCCAACCCCAACCGCAGCACTGAGCGGTTGCCAATGAGCCCGTTCTTCAGATTGCGGACGCCTTCGTTGCCAATGGGGTTGTGCCCCAGGTTCAGGGTCTCCAGGCTCTGCGTGTGAGGCTGAGAAGACAAAGAGGGAGAGCGGCCTGTCCATCCATTGGTCGGTATGAGACCCGGCATGAGGCTGAAGTTTCATCTTCAACCAACAGCATTCCTCCTTACTGCCATACCCACGGATGTGGGGAGAGGCAAGAGGACAATCCGAGGCTTTTGACAGGACAAGGTAAGAGAATGCTAGGACAACTCAAAGCAGCAATTTTCAATTGGTGTGCCACAAAAGGTCCACAGGTGTGCCACAGTTGGTTGGGACACAGTGGCTGAAAACTGGTGAAAAAGTCTTCCTGGTTCTGCTGCTCTGCTTCCAGGGCAACTATCTGCAATAACAAATGTCCCCCCTTCCTCTGCCAGCTCTTCAGTTAATTTATTACAGACAGGTGCCCTAGAAACAGAGCCACAGAATCCTGAAAGTCTCCTGGAACCCCTGCTAATTGGGTAAGAGGCACTTTTTCAAGTGGGTGCTCCTTTTTTTAGCAGGGGGAGAGTAACTGGCCCACCTCATCCCAGCAGTGTCTGTTCTAGTGGCTGTCTGCTGGTATTCATCTGCATCTTTTTAGATTGTGAGCCCTTTTGGGACAGGGGGCCATTTAGTTATTTGATTTTTCTCTGTAAACCGCTTTGTGAACTTTGAGTTGAAAAGCGGTATATAAATACTGTTAATAAGTGACATCACAAGAGGCAAAAACCATAAAAGGTCAGTGTGCCATAAGGAGGAAAAACGTTGAATACGGCTGGCAAAGGCCAGCAGCCAAACAGGGCAGAACATTACCAGCTGAAGTTCCACTTGGGCCTTCTGACCCACTGCATGCTTTGAAGACCCCCCACCTGGGCTGCACCTGGTTTGATGCCCCACCCCTCTGTGGCAGAACACAGGCACTTTGTATGTTGCAATCCCGGCCTGGTTCTGTTTCTGCCGTCTCCAGTTAAAAGCTTCTTGCTTGGCAGGCCTGGGAAAGACCCCGTTTTGCCAGAGACCCTACAGAGTCGCGGGCGCAGCAGGCCAATGGAGCAACGGCCCTGTGCGCTCAAAAATGGCTGACAAGGACAGCCAGGATTCAGAAGCTGGAAGAGAGAGTCATGGCAGAGGGGAGAGGGGGGCACAAAGCAATCCAGGCTCCTCCAGTGCCCAAGCCAATGGCTTCCACTCACCAGCGTCATCCCCATGTAGGCCATGCCAGTGTGAGTCAGCTGGTTGTTCCACAGCACCAGCGTGACCAGGCCTTTCCGCTGCTCCTTCAGCCCTTCGCAGATGTAGGCCAACCCTGTAAACCAAAATTGCAGATAGCGGAAGGGAAGTGGGTTGAGATTTGGGAAGGGGGGGGAGAGAGGGAAGTTTCAGTCAGCTGCTTTTCAGCCCTTTTCACGGTCCAACACCTCATTAGCCATGACGCCAGCACAGTCTGAGCCCAGCAAACAGGCACCAGAGGCTTTTGAACAGTGCTTTTCTTGTCTCATCTAATCTCCGCCGCCGCCCCCCTGCCCCACTCTTTTCCCCCCACTTGGGTTTTTCACAGTCAGCCAGCCCAGTTGCATGCAGTTTGTCAAGGGGCGGGGGGGGGGGCGGAAGCAAGAGAGATAAAGTGTCACAAGCCAAAACACCTTGCTTGCATTTTCGAGGTATGCGTGCTTCACAGAACAGCTCAAATCAGCTTGTTCATTCTGCAAGCAGATTTCTACCCTTTCATGGGAACAGCTGTGTGAGCTTCCTGCATTAATTTAATTGGCTCTTTTGCTTCTGATCAGAGAATTATAGAAAAGGAAACACTGACAACTGCAGCTTTGGTTTATTCCACTGTTGGTTCTCTTACACTGCTTCAGTTATTTCAGAGACAGGCACCCTGAGTTGAGGTTTCAGTAAATGTGCACTGAGTCACATTTAATTAATTCATTGGTTAAAAGGCGGAGGATCAATCAACTAAGTTCAGCTGGTGGCCATATTTTTTTTCAAGCTACAAGAAATTCCCTTTTCTTGTAAGGGCATTAAACTGAGCACCAACTGCCAACTGTCAGTTGCTTATAGAACTTTTAAAACACTGTGTTCTTGTTTTACCTTACAGTTGCAAAAAGCCCTTGAGAAAAGTTTGGAGCACAAAATGCACCAGGAATTTAAAATGCATCTTTTTTTCCCAAAGCCACTGGGAAATTCTCCCACAACAGCCCCACCACAGCTGGCAAAATCAGTACAAACCACTTGAAAACAGGCAAATGTGTGAGACCCTATTCAACGTGCACAGAATGTTTCTGAATCACAAAACCACAGGATTCACAGGATCCTGTGTCACAATCACAGGATTTTCAGTAATTCTGGAAGGTGATCTGAATTAATTTTTTTAGTACATTGTACATGCATGTATCTGTGAGGATGTTTTCTATTTGACCCTGAGCACAACTAGCAGTGTCTTAGAGAAACGGGGAGGGCCAAGGCAAGTTTTCTTTACCCGAGTCCAGAATGTGGTTGTTTCTGAGGTCCAGGATTTGTATGGAACAGTTGAATTTCAAAAGGTTGCCAAGCTGGGCCGAGTCCTGGAGGCTGTTCAGCTTGTTGTCGGCCAGGTAAAGCTCCCGCAAGTTCATGTTCATTTTCAGGGCTGTTGCTAAAAACAAAAAAAGCAAGGGAAAAAGTGAGGTCAGCTCTGCCTTGCCTCTCCTGTGCAGGTCCACAACCTCCCCTTCCTTTACAGGAGAGGCAGCAGTGGCAGGCTTTGGACAAGGAGGAGAGGTGAGCTTTGCCCTTTAACTTGGCTTTGTCCTGAACCAGTCGCTGCTGCTAACCACTGCCATCTGCTTTGTTGCTAACAAGTCAGTTGTGCAAGCTCCCCCCCCCCATCTCCCTCTCCCTCAGTGGACAGCCTTCAAAAGCTCCACAAGCCTGAGCTGAATGAATTCTGTTAGATGACCACACCTGGCCACATTGAAGTTCTCCAATTGATCTCTCTGCTTCAGACACACACTCCTGGGGAAGCAGGGGTGAGAAAGTCTTCAGGCAGCTGAAAAACTGATGTAGGGCACAATGGAAGCCACGACCAGACAGACACAAAGCGCTTTGAGGACTATACTGTGCAAGACAGACCAATGGGAGAATGGCACGGGCTGTGTGCCTCTCTTCACACTGGTTTAAACTGTCTGCCTTGTGGGTGGGAAGCTGCAACTTGCTTGCGACAACCCCCTCCACCAAGGAGGAAGGAAACAGATATACCAGTTTGGGGCCCAATCTTCCTTTCTCCTCATTTAGAGAGGCTGGGAATGAAAAACACCAGCTCCAACCAAACTGGGCGTCGATCCTGGCACTCTCAGAATGTAACTGAAGGAGATTCTTTCCCACTTCATTCATTATTGCTGCAGATCTGCATTTTAGAGTCCCTTCGGCTGGCTGTAATTCATTATTAATGTCTTCGGCACGAAGCACTCCTGGGGCTGGTACCGCACTCTCCCACTGACTCCCTGGGTCTCTCTCTTTCTCCCAGATCAAGCGGAGGCTTCGCCAACACGTTCAGCAGAAGGAAGCACAAGGCAGGTCTATCGAGGGCTACTCAGCCCAATGGCAGTGTGCCCAATGCCTATGAATGCAACCTGTTGCGGGGGAGCAATGGTGGGAAGGGGACATGCCTTCATCTGCTTGTGGGGAACCCGAGGCTGAAGACAGGATGCTGGACTGGGTGGCTCCCCTCTGGCCCAATCTGGCAGGGAAGTCCTATAGTAGTGGCAAATGGGATGGACCCTCCCCCAGCCCTGTTATGGCGACTACTGAGCTCTGGACACTTGCAATGCTCTCTTGCACGAATGCTCCTTGCCAGCCAAAATGGGTCCGCTATAAGCAGACTACAGCTTGAGCAGAAAACAAGGAAGCCCTCTGAGGGAAGGCAAAAACAGCACACTTCAGGTAGAGACCAAAACGACAAGTCAAGTTACTCACCGAGCAGCATGAGGGGACGGCCAGACAGGCTGGCATTCTCCAGGTGCAGCACAGCCAGGCTGTTGCTGATCCGCAAGGCGCGCGCCACAAATGGCGCCGAGTGGTCCAGCAAAGGCGTGTTGCGGGCATCCAGGTACTGCAGGCAGTTCGTCTGGGGGAAGAAAGGGGGATGAGGGTCACTTTTTGGAAAGAGAAGAAGGTGTTCCTAACGGATTTCCAAAGTCACTCAGAGACCAGCTTGGGGCCCACCTATACTTAGGCCAAACTTCCAAGCTCTCTACCCCAGTGGTTGTCAAACCGGTGGGTCGCGACCCACCAGTTCATGTAACGCTTCCCCCGTTCCTTTAAGGGGCATTGGAAGGGGGAGACAGTGACACAATCCCCAGGATCGCATTGCTAAGGGGGGTGAGGGGGTGTTTTCACTTACTGTGTGTTAGGGCAAGCAGCAGAAGGTGCGGGGAGCCCCGCAAAGCCCTCCACAGGGCTCCCCAACATTTTGAATCTTCAGAAATAGCAAGTGCAAGCCACCTCCTGGCTGCGTTCACAAACCGGAAGTGGCCTGTGCTTGCCATTTCTGAAGATTCCAAGCCCCGGGGAGCCATGCGGAGGGCTGCGCGGGGCTCCCCGCACCTCCTGCTGCTTGTCGTAACGCAAAGTAAAAGCACCCCGCTCACCCTCCCTTAGCTATGCGATCCTGGGGATAGCATCGCTGCACTCGCCCCACCCCACAAAGACTGGGAGTAAAGCTCCCCAAAAGTTTGAAAACCATTCTCTACCTTGTTGCTGAAACACAGCAAGGTTGGAAGCAGTTGGGAGCTTCTCTCGCGTACCTCAAAACAGGATCCTCTACATGGGGTGGCACAGACCTGCATCCCACTCTCCCACGTACTAACTTCTTCTATTCAAATTATGATGCACCAAAAGCAGGAGGGAGAATCACAGAGGAAGAATCACAGTGCGGTACTCGAGGTAGAAGCTACGACTGCAGCACCTGAACCAAATCTAGCCCCCTCTCAGTTGCCAATCGAAGGGCAACGTGTGGAAGGACCAGCAGCTGTGCCCACAGAAGCTGCTGGTGGGCCACTTTGGGGAGGGGGCAAGGTTGGAGGAGAGAGAGCCAGGCGACCATCCTCCTACCCATCATCAAAGCACAGCTTCTGCAAAATAAACCAAGAACTGAGAAAGAGGCAAGTTCAAATCCCTGTGGAGCTGCAAGTGGCCTTGGCCAAGACCCTCCAGAGGGGCTACACTGGGCAGTGGGACAACATACACTTGCATGCAGAAAGCTACAGGAGCAGACCTTAGCATTCCCAGCTAAAACAATCTTGGGTAGCAGGGTTGGTGAAGCTCTCTGCCTAAGATACTAGAGCAGGATCTTTTCAGTATGAGGGCCATATATATTTTACACACTTTTGCAGTTTGAAAAAACAACAACTCAGTTTTATAAATGAATGAATAAAATTTAAATGAATGAATAAGGTTTACTTGTCTCTCTCTTTTTTTTTTTACTTGGCTCTGTTTTGTGATTCAGAGCAAAAGAGAAATGTCACAGTTACAAAGAAACAATGCCGTGCTTATATAATGATATATAACAAGTAAAAATGTCAAACATTAGCAAATACTGACAAAGAAAAAACAAGCTGTAGCAGGCCAGATTAAAATCTTGAGGCGGGCCAAATATGGCCCCTGGGTTTGGAGACCCCTGCACTAGCGAGCCACTGCTGTTCAGAGAAGACAGTACTGAACCCTACGGACCAGTGGTCCGACTCCACGTTAGACGTTTCCAGAATGAGTCACTACCCAAAATCTGTGGCAGGGAAAATATTCTGTTTGCAGCTAGAAACAGCAACAGCAGTAAGCCTGTTAAAGCTGGAGATTATCGCTGAGTTCCTGAATTAACAGAGGGCAGTGGAGAGGTTTATCCTGCCCGCCTGGGAGCTGGATCGCACTGATGCCTGTGTCAGGCAGCAGACAGAGCCGGGCAAGGGGAGTTTAAATTCCTTCCAGCTGGACCCACAGAGCGGCAGAGACGTGCCAATTCTCAGCTTTGAAACAAAGGCTTCTCTCTCGGAACTCGGGGCGGTGGGGGAGAAGCGAGGCAATACAAGCAGAAAAAGAAGCTGACCTCTTTTGGCTTATACAGGCATTCGGGTGAGAGCTTAGTACCAACGCTCAGGTTTGCCCATAAGGAGTCAGGCCCAATCCCTGCCCTCTATTCCGAATGCTGCCTGCAAGCAATATCATATAGAATGGCAAAAACCAGGCAAGAGAGAAATACTCTTTCGATACAAACCTTCCTCATCATGTGCGCAGCTGCCTGCCAACCCCGCGTGCCAATGTGTTTGTTAAATGAGATGTTGAGGTGTGTGGCTGACTCATAGTATTCAATCATGTCGAAGAGCGCAGAGGCGCCCTGGTAAAGACCAAAAAGAAAGAAGTGAGGAGGAGGAGGAGGAGGGAGAAACGTCAGTACCATAGCTAGGCTGGGGGGACAGAAGCAATTCTCGGGGCAACAACCTGGACAGAGGTCAAAACTGTCAACAGTCATGTGGTATATCAAGCTCAACAAAAATAGCTTTGAATTATGTAAACTTCCATTTGCAGCTTGAAATAATTAAAATTTGCTTTTAAAGGTAGTAGATAAAGGCAACAATTGGCTCAGAGGCCCACGACACAATCCTATGGAAGAAAGTTGAAAACCTTTTTGTGAAACACGCGACTCAAAGCTCTGGACACAAAGTCTTTGTCTACTCGTGCAGCAAAAAAGATGGTAAAGAAAGGATCTGAGCTCCAGACTGCAGGAGGAGGAGGAGGGCTTAATGCAAGGAGGAAAATAAGTGCTTTGGGGAGAAAGAATCCAAGTCAGTTTCCTTCTAAGCCAACCCACCGTCACATCCAACTCCATTCCTCCTTTACTCAGAGCTCTCAAGAGAACTATTGGCTCACACGCCCTGCCAATTTCAGTCCACTGAGATGCCTTGGCAAACCCTGGAGCCAATGACTAGCTTCTGCTTTTAGGAAGTGGTTGTGGTCGTTTTGGAAAAGGAAGATTTGCGCCACAATACCCAGCCGGAGAATTCAAACCAATCATACCTTTGGGAAAGGTTATGGCCCCAGTGGCAGAGCATGTTTTGCACCCAGCAGGCCCCATGTACAGTTCCTGGCATCTTCTGTTAAGGAGACCTCAGGTAGGAGGGATGGGGAAATAAATGCCTGAGACCTTGGTTGCACACATTGCTGGGTGTTAGAGGTAGTCGTGGACTAGACAGCAGCTTCTTATAACCTAAAAACTCAGTACTGAACAGATGCCAAATACAGAAGAATAACAGGCTTCTACTCTAGCATTCAACAGGTTTCTTCTAACAGCATTCACAGAGGTGAGGGACAGTAGGTCATTTAAACATTACAGGCAACATACATCTTCATCCAGGTTGGTCTGCTCCAAATCCACTATTTTGAACTGGAGACGTTTAAAAACCTCTTCCAAGGACTCGCAGGCCTTGTAATCTAACTTCTCTCCTAGAAAGCAAGAGAAAAAGAAGTATATTCACAAGCCCACAGCACTTCAGAAACTTCAAGGTCAGAGCACGGGACACACTCAATGGCTAAAGGAACTCTGAACTTTTTGTTGAAAAGCAATATATAAATACTGTTTATTAATTATTATTATTATTATTATTATTATTATTATTAATGGAACAGAACTGCAGAAAATTAGTGAAAAATTTTGCAGTAGGGTAAGCAACAATGAAGGTAAAAATAAAACACGTGAAGGGGACAGAAAGCAAAATGGCGCTGGGAAATAAAGTCAGGAGCAACTCAGTTGGCAAGGACAAGGGTGACCAAATTCAGCAGATCCACAGCCCCTCCCTCCATCCATAAGCATGAAGATAAAAACATGGAAAGAACAACCCACGAGTCAAGGACCATTTCCCAGACCCGATACTCAAGGTGGGTTATTTCTCTCAGACAGAACCAGAGGCCTACTTCAGGGCGAGTGTGCCTGCCTGCTGAGGATCTGAATCCGTGTAGCATGTCTGTGAGAGTTTGGGTTCCAAGTGTGCTTCCTGACTAGAAGGAAGCAAATACAGAGTTAATGAATCAACCAGAGACACAGCAGACAGGCTCCCTGAACTGAATGCTCTTGGCTCCCAGAATGGAAGCCTTTCGTTCTTCTTGTGGCCATACTTCCAGCTTTCTCACAGCACTCTGGTGCACCCCAGCACACAGTGTGGGGGTTGCCAGGGCAGAGCTGAAGCAAGCAGAGCATCTCAACAAGTGCTAGAGAACCGCTGCTGCAGCTGCTACTCATCATCTCCTGAGCCCAAGATTCAACATGCTACAGAACTCTGTTCTCCCTTTTAAAATGGAGGTTCCAAGACCTCATGGTTCAGGAGAGGCCTCAAGTTTTCAAGAATGGCTCACTACATGCAAATACAACAGGGACAAAAGAAAGTGATCTTGCACAAGTGCAATCTAGCGTAGGGAAAATGCAGAAAGGTTTGCGCACGTCCTTCGTGAGCCTCTTTCTCTGGTACCTGCTAGGACTTCTCCTACAGACAAGGACTGAGAAGGGGCCACCCTAGAAACAATGGGTCAGATCTGGGCTAGAATTAAGGGTTAATGCTATCCAGACCTTTTTCAAAAAATATCCACAGCACGAGGACTAGAAACTTGTTTTCTAAACAAGCAAGCAGAAATTAAACAGAAAAGCCAAAATGTCTGCACAGTTAATGCAGAGGCAGCCCTGGACAGAGAATGTGAAGAACGCTCCCAGACCTGGCATTAAGTTTCACCATGGAGCCAGATAGCCCAAAGCGGCGGCTGTTCTCCCCGCCCGATCACATACCATCTGCTCAGCCATCATGTGCAGCCCATTACTTTTCCACCCTGATGAAGTCCCCACCCTCACAAGCCTGGGGCCCTGGTGACTGGCTGCTCTGCCCGCCAGACCAGCCTCTTTCTAGCAATTGATATTCTACAGGCAAACTGTGAACACCAATGTGGCTGGGAACCAGCAATCCGGCTCTGTGGTCTAAAGATGATGTGCACTGATTTGCTTAGAAGAAGCAATCCTGGGTTATGAAATCTAATGCCAGGGTGGGGCAGAGGGGAGACGAAACCCATCAAGGCCATGCTCGTCTACGGCAAAACATGCAGGTTAGGTGTGTGTTCATTGGGCATGCGCCAGGTTAGTTACACAATTTGGTCCATTTCCAAAAATTTGCAAACTTAAAAAACATTTATTTTTTTTAAATTGGGGACTGTAGAAGAACGTTGGGACTGAACAAAAGGCCTGGGGGTGGGAGAGGAAGAGATACTGAAAAATTCTGAGCCAGTTTTGGACTGCCAGGTTCTCAGGAGCCTGCCAGCAAAATCAGATCTCTCAGTTTACCAGTTCACACATTAAACTTACTCACTGGTGCTCTAACAAGAACAGCCCCACCTTTGCAAAAGCAAAAACATTCACTCCTACCTTTTAAGCGCCAGACAAACCCTGTTTTGTTCTCTTGGGCTTTTAATGGCAATGATAAGACTTTTTTTGCATTTGAATCCCTCTTGAATAAACTGATGTTTTAATTGACTGTGGTATTTTAAAAAAAATGTTTCTTTTTTTCCAGCTGTGATATTTTTCATTGTCTCTTCTACCGTTTGGTTATCTCTTTTTTATTAATGTAATGAGTTGTCAACTGTTGCAATAAGGAAGGGTACAATAAAATAAATTACATTTCCCTCATCCCAAATAGGGATGCAAACACAAATAAGTGGACAATTCTTGAGGTTTTTGTTTTTTTTTAGGTGGGGGGAGATTATGGCCTTAGAGGAACTTTTGGTCAGATTACGATTCCTACCCTATCAACAAAAGTCTTGGAATCATACCTTTAAGATCCAGGCAATCTATCCTGGGAGACAGATCCTTGAATTCCTGCAACAGAACAGGAGTGTGTTACCAGGGCAGAGGAAACATTCTTTCACATCAGCGAACAAGAAGAATTGGCATCAAGTACGCACAGCCCTGTGTCCTAAACACCCTGACTCTAAGCCTAGTCAAGACACTGCCCTTTAAAAGCAAAGCCCCGTGAAAGAATCTTCTGACTCCCTCTTGGGCCCTGGCCGGCCAGTCATTCCTACAGGAGACAGCTCCACTGCCAGACTGGAGTTTAAGCAATGAACATCTCCCCCTCCCCGAACGGCTCTGCACAGGAAAGCGTCCCTCAGCCACTGCTCAACCACCTGCATCTACTGGGAGACAAAAGCTGCTGGAAGGAAAGTTCTGCTCCCTCCTTGTTCTAGAAACAGCATAGATGCAGCGCTTTCTTCACAGGATGCCAACTTCTGCCATCTCGGACAAGTGACTAGGGAAGTGCAAGCTGGATCCAGAGAGCTGGGTTCTAAAATCAAGGCTACCTGCGGGATTGGTTCCTCCCACTGCTTGGAGTAGGCCCCCGGTTCAGACCAGAGGCTTTGCACACACAAAGATCCCATTAAAGGATCTCGGGTAGCAAGACCTCTGGCCTGAAACCAGGGAGAGCTGCTGCCAGAGGAAACAACACTGGAATAGATGGAAATCCACATTCTCTTGACCCCTGCAGGATGCAACAACCATGGGAGGGGAACCAAGGGAAGGGAGTGAAGCTCCACCGAAAGCCAGAATGGCTGCCAGGGGAATCCTCCACATTCCCTGGGCTCCTTGGGCTTGGCCCAGCAACCCCTCTCTCAGGCTGGCAGAGCCAATGTGGGAGTAAGTGGTCTCCCCTTGCCCTTGACTGGTGAATGCTGGATGACTAGAAAAATATGCTGCCCATA
This sequence comes from Tiliqua scincoides, assembly GCF_035046505.1. Lineage (NCBI taxonomy): Eukaryota > Metazoa > Chordata > Lepidosauria > Squamata > Scincidae > Tiliqua > Tiliqua scincoides. Next base: position 25,764,597 of record NC_089830.1, read on the forward strand.
AAAATAACCTGCTGGAAACACACATGACCCAATAGCAAGAGAGAAAGAATGACGTTTCTAGAGCAGGTCTCTCTGTTGATGTTATTAGTGGGTTCAGTTCTGGAGGCAGGCAGCTTTTTCGAGGTCATAAAAATCTATCTCCGGCTCCATCAATCAAATCTGATAAATGTTTTTTGACTGGTATACAGGGCAGGCACGTACCTGGATTTGCTTCAGTAGTTTGGGTATCTGTTTGCAGTTTAACTTCTGACAGGCTTGCTTGTAGGCAGCGATAATTTCTTCCACTGTCACATTCTGAGCTGAAAAAAGTGGGAACACACAAAAGAAAGGAGTGATCACACTGACAACTAGAAGCCCATTTGATTTATGTCATCTAATGCAGTGTGCGCAACTCCAGGGTCTTTGGGATTCAACAAGATACAAGTCAACGAAATACAGAAGAAAATAAATTGCCAAAAGTCATATTGCAACTTGCAAGTCACCACTGCTGACTAGCAAATACACAGCAGCAACCAGATTACAATATAGTAACCCGTGTCTCTCATCTTTTTAAGGGCTACTCTCCCTTTAAGGCAGAGAGAGCGCAAGATCTCAGATAACCTCCATGGAGGGGAATTAAACCCCATGCTTGCATGCCTGCCTACAGGAGCCAAAACACACGGAAGGAACAATTATCCAACTTTCCTTGAATTGACAAGCAATCAGTGGAGGAGAGAAGAGAAATATCAGGTGACTGGAAGAAGTCAAGCAAGCGGGGATAGCGCACGCAAGGCATTCTGATGCTTGCCCTCAAAATTAAGTTGCAGTACTGGACTTGAGGGCATCCAGTTCTCAAACACTAGAGTAGTATTCCAATTTCTAGAAGCCAGCATTCCTTTTCCAGGATTTTTCTAGCCCTGTCCAGAAAGCCACAATTTTTGCTGACATTTGCAAATGTTGCATCACAAAATGATTTGACAGAATCCCGACTGCAGTGTTCAGGGAGACGTGGAAACTGAGCACCTCAGCTCAGGTAGCCCAGCTGAAGAACAGAGACTGTTAAAGCACAGAATGTGCATGATCACCTCAAACACATGATGCATGATAATCACAATACACATTTCAAGCATTCAGAGCCATTTCTCATACATTCCCTCAGTAATACAATAATAACGGGGGAAGGACCTGTGCCAGAGGAGAGTAAGAGCCCATGATCCAAAGACGTAAACAAGGTGTGGTTATGGGGCTTGGGTATGCCCAGTAAGATGTGCTTGCTTGTTCGTCAAAACTGCCGAAAGAGACCCAACACGGGGAGGACTATTAAGTCAAAATGCAGAGCACCTGCATTCCATGCAAAAGGCACCAGGCTCAGCCTCTGGTGTCTCAGGTTAAAAGGGCCCCGGACAGCAGAACAGGGAGAGAGCCCTCCCAAGAGACACTTCAGAGGGAGAAGAGGCAGCGCTGGCCAAAAGCGGTCTGGTTTGGCTTGGTACAAGACAGGTTCGTGGGTTCACATGCTGGATCACAGACTGCTCTGGAAAGCCTCCCCCCAACCTTGCTTCAACACAGTCTGGTTCCTTTCCCTCCAAGACCAGCAACTTGTCCGTTTCACTGGCTAGTGCAAACATAGGAAACCATTCTGTACAGAACCAGCGCCCTGGGGTTGACGCCATGGGCTGACCGTGGAACCGTCTCCATGCAAATCAGGACTGAGGTCACAGAGCAAAGGCCTCTCCCCTCATCAGGTAAAGAATGCAGCTTTATTTGCCCAGCTCAACAACCGGATATTATGCTGCCATCATCTGCTAACTGCTTTTAGTGTTTTATTGGTCTGTTGCTGCTCACTCTTCTGTTTTCCAGAAATGCTGTGGTGTTGAAACTTCTGCAGTGATTGCAGTGCAGTGTTTGGCTGTGCTTAACTTGCATTTAATTGGTGAATCACCCTGAAAATAAGTTTTATTCAGAGAAAGGATAAGACACATAAGACAAAATCAAATACATTGGGCCCATCTGCCTGATTCACAGAGGCTGAAGTGTTGAGTTCCTCTGCCTGCAGAATTTGAAGTACTTCAATGAAGAATAATTTAACCATGTGCAGGGAGAGGATATACACCAAGGATACACACAGGCGCACACAGCCTTGCTTTGGATCAGTTTCAGCTGCTCACGCTACCCTATGGAGAACCATCTCCTTTGGATTCTACTTGCTTAAGACTTTGCCTGCCTCCCCGCTTGCCATTTTCCACCTCCCCAAAGGAGGCCATTTTCCGGGCAGACGGCAATTAAGGGCCTGTTATTAAAGTGAGAGATTCTGGCAGCCCTAAAGCATCATCTTCTTGCACACACATGTTCTCAGAAACCAGAATTACGCAGCAGCAGCTTTGTGCCTGACTGGGGAGCCTGGCACTGGCGTGACAACCAGTAAGTTATTTTGAAAAAAACAACCACACACACCCCTCCCCTCGCCCAAGCAGACAGAGACTGACTTGGAACACGCCAGGAGCCTCTGAACAAGCGGCTTGCATCACAAAACAGAGTGTTTTGCACAGGGATCCAATTACAAGGTTGTAATCCGGCCTGGATTACTGAAGCAGAACAATCCCTCTTCCCCCTCTCCGCACCAGCTCAGTTCAGAAAAGGATAATTCTGCCGCTAACGTAATTATTGGGAAAGAGTAGAAATTTCCAAGTGGCTGCGGCTGCTGCACCCTTACATGTTAATGGCTTTTTATTTGCAAGACAAGCATTTGGAAACTAAGAGAAGAAAGAACCCACTCACTTTCACTTCAGATTTCATTTAGTGGCCTGAGGTAAATACCCTTTGGATAGAGAGAACTCTGTGGCAAGCATCGACCAAGCTTTTTCAACAGAGTGGGAATAAGATGGTGAAGTATTATTCATTTCTATAACTACTGAAAGTATGTTTTATGCATGCTGCGGTCTCTAAAGTTTCTTTTAAAAAGGGCAATTGCTAGCCCCCATGACTGTAGGACACTGGTGGTTAAATACAACAGTTCTGCTTGTAAAACATTCAGCTAACAATGGGTTACAGACAGTAACTTCAAGGCACATTTGCCTTCCCCAGGAACATGGAATATTGATGGACTTTCCCCTCCCTTCCAGCCAGGAAAAGCAGGACAAACTCAAGCTACTCAGCTGCTGGAGAACAAGCAACCACATGCCAACAGGCAGACATTCTAGTAGCCAATAGAGATTCCCAGCTAAGTACAGCTACTGACAGCGTGGCCAGCTGCTATAGGAACTCCTGCAGAATTTGCATGGTGCACAGCTGAACACATAGGTGAACTAGGGCTTTCCAGAATGATGGGAGACTGTGTGCCCACGCAGAGCAGGCTTTTCCAGCTTCACGCAGAGCAGCTGAGACAGGGTGAACAGAGGCCAAGAGAGGGCACAGGGCTTCCATGCCTTCAAGAGTAGTGTTGAGAAAGGAACTTCAGCAGGCACCACTCTTCTCCCTTCCAACACAAGTGCACGCCAGCCGCAATTCTATCCCTACACAACCGTGAACAGTGCAAACACCCCTTCCTCCACTATACCTGGTCAGCCCAGGTGAGCGCTGCGTTGACAGAATCCCAAGAACTGCACTTTAAACAAGCTTTTTTGGTGTGCTTTTATATCCTCAGGGTTGAACACACCCTTGCACGGCTACCTGTCTTTCTTGTGGCCTCCAGTTGACTCTTTCTTCCCATCGATTATTCACATTCCACCTTTCCATGAGAAAATGCTCAAGACATCTTAACAGGACAGAAGTTACCCAAAAAGGGGGGGGGGGGACACAGAACACACACAACAGCAGAAATAATTTATTGGCCACCACTTCCTAAAACACAAAGTCTACATGTCAGAAAGTCAACAGTAAGAGCCTTGTGTTACCTAGGTGCTGAAGTCGAAAAGGCTTGCCTCTCATTGCCATCTGCCAATCTTCAAACAGGAACAACCATGTTTTGAAAGTACTTTTCCAAAACACCCAAGAACACTTTATGAAACAGCAAAAGAACTGCAAGACAGGCCAGATTATGACCTCCCACCCCCCCCCCCCAAATTCTGCAGATGGAGAGACGGGGAAGCAAAGCTGAGAGACTAAGAACTTACTTAAGACCATTCAGTGAGATCATGGAAGAGGAAACATTCAAATCAGGGTCAGGATTCAAATCAGGATTCCCTGATTCACAGGTCACTGCTTTAAAGTAGCTGGTTCAACATTTTCCTCCCCTTAAGCCAAAATCCCAGAACTCCTGTCATACTGGGTGCAAAATTTGAAAAAAAAAAATGCTAGTTATAGTTATACAATGTAAGTATGTCACCCAGATGCTGCCAATTTACCTCCATCTATTCTTAGCACAGAAGAGAATTTTTTGTTGTTGCTTAGGAAGAATCCTGCCCAAGCAATTCCCCAGAGGCTTTCAGGATGCCAGGAAGCAATGTGGGAAATGTATAAAAACATATCGTTGCTCTCTCAAACGGAAGCCTCCTGAAGGACGTGGATGCTCCTTGTCTTGCTTAAATGCTGAGTCACTTGTCCTAAGCTTAGCTACAGCCATTCACTCCTAGGGGGTCTCCCCTTTTCCATTTCTTTGTTAGCGGCAAGGAGAAAGAGGTTTGCTTGCCAAGAAGATCACCACATGAGGTACAAACGTTGCACAAGACACAACAGGAGAGATTTCCGGTTTTAAAATGAAGCTTAGAAAAGCAAAAAACGGCCTGTACTTCAACAGGCTGGAAAAAATACACACACCCCCTCACCCCCACTCCCCACATGTGCCACAAACTTCCCAGGGAAACATTTACTCACTCAGATCCTGGCAGGAGACACTTCGGTGGAAAATCCATACAGACAACCCCCTCCCCCCTCACCTGGACCTTCCCCAAGATACACAAATCCATACACTGCCTTGGTTGTAACACTAGTACAGTAAGTTAATTCCTTTCCATTCCCTCTGTCACCTTAAGACACCCAAAATCAGTTTCTATAACCCAGAATAATTTCATTTCGCGGAACAGGCACAAAAGCACACCGTTAAGATGCTTAAGAAGAATGCACAATCAAACAATACGTAGCCCTTAACAACATCCCAAATCCACTCTGTCTTACTGCAAGACCCAACCAGCACTTATTCTGCACTTTTAGTAACAGTGATAAGTTCGGAATCACAAGACTTTACAGTCTTTATTTGCGCACAGCATGGCTCAGTGAAGTCAGTTCTCAATACCCATTTTATAGATAGAGAATTGAGGCTGAACTGAGAATAAAGACTTGATCAAGGCCAATCCTGACCTGATCATTTCCTTCTACATAAGCCAAAGTGCAGTGGCTTTTGAAACCATGCCTTCATGAAGGATTCAGCAAGAAAGTTCTATGTAGAGATATTAACTGATTAAATTGTATGTGTATCCTAGTTGCATTTACTCACCAAGTCTACGTGTATTTACTGGGGAGCCCATCCCATTGAACCAAGTGAAACTTGCTTTTGTGTAAACAAGGCTGGGATCAGGCTGCTGGCTAAGCAATTATCTGTCTAAATAATCCAGGGGTGTCAAACTCATTTCATACAGTGGGCTGAAAAGCTTGCTGAGGGCCAGAAGTGATGTCATAAAGCAGGATCATGACCACAAATAAACACTTTTTCTCACTTAGGAACTCGTTAGCTGCAAATGACAGAACACACACAAATCCTGATCAAATTTTCAAGATATGGGAGAGCCCAATTCATCACATGGGCTGCCCTTTCAACAGTTACAGCTCAGCAGCTGAGAGCAGCTGGTGGTGGTGCTGGGAGAGCCCAAGGGGGAGAGCTTCTGGGGGCCACATCTGGTCCACAGGCCTTATGTTTGACACCCCTGGTGTCTGCTGGTGGAAGGAAAACTCATTGCCAGAAAGAGAGCGACTACCCTGTGAACTCATCCTATCAGCTTGGGAGATGGGGATGTGTGGGAAAAGATGGGGAAAAGGGCAAGATGCCCATGAAGGTGAAATAAAGCATCTTCAAGGGAGTATAGCATCAGATCCCCCATGTTGCTCAAGGCCAAACAAGTAATGTTCAATGCAAACTAAAATCCCTGCTGGCACCGAAGCTAGACTGGGAAGGAACCGCCGCTTAGTGCCAGCACAAGCTTTCCTCACAAGCAGCCAGTTTCAGAGGGACCGCAAGGTGGGTAAGAGTTAAAGACCATCTCCCCACATGCAGCAGACCTAGTCCTCGCCTGCTCATCCTACAGCTACTATCCACACTTGGAGAGAGGAAAAAGTAACAGAGCGCCAACTGCACACAGACTGCAACACAGTGTTTGGCATCTGGGCCAGTGAGCAAGGTCAACCTGGAAGCTCTGTGCAGGGAATACCATGTGACCTGCTCTGGCTACTGATGCATGGGGCATTCCCAGGCTCTTCTGACTGGCTTCCCTGCAGGTGCCAGGCAGGGAATCCCACTGCAACACCAAGCAAGGTGCTTTGCCCTAACTCGCCTGGGTGTGAATTGCGTCCCTGCTGGCTACCCACCTATGTGCATGACATCTGCACACTTCCAATCTGGTACCTCGCCTTCATTCACAGACTCAATTTGCTACAAGAATGCTGCTTCCTTCAGCCATTACCGCATTTATGCAGGCCGGTCAGATGGCATCTTCCCCTGTTTTGAGTTTAACTATCAGGTGTTTGGGGTGTATGGGGTGTTCAGGGAGGGGTAGTACCTCTGGTGTAGCGGCATGTCGTGTCCTTTTAGGGCAGCTCGTCCACCTTTGGTCCCCCCCCCGTCACTCAGCTCTCACCTGTGGCTCCCAGTAGCTGTACCATGTGCAACAGTAGCTTGTAGCACGTGCAACCCCGGGCAACAGCTTCGACAGGCTGGCCAAACCAGGTTGAGGGTAGCCGTCAGGTCACTGACCTTCAGCAAGATTGGGACTTGTCTATCCCGAGCATGTGAAGACAGACTCCGGCGGACTGAGCAGACGAGACTTACTAGAATAGAACCAACGGTCACAAAGGCAGTTTCTGCAAGCAACGTGGTACGCTAAGAGCACGGCAAGACACGAAAGACACCCTGGCCAACCACTGCGCCCAGCCCATCTCTAACCGTCTCAACTTTTGTCCTGCCATTGGAGCAAGACAGAATCTGGGAAGAGAGAGTGAGGCTGACTATGCGCACCTCTCCCTCACTTTAATCCAATTCATGCGCAAGCCTCTTCCCTGGGGGCTGGGGGATAAGAGTCCCTCCGTTTGGCTGTACTTGTCGTAAGAGGCGACTAAACAGCCACTGGGTAGATGGGACTCAGCCTGGGAAGGCAGCTCATCTGAGAGAAGGAAAACTCTGATCCCAAACCTCCACTGCCTTGTGGCTACATCCAGTTATGGAAAAGGCTTCAGGAGCCAACCTCGAGGCAAAATCCAGAGCCAGAGTCCCTGAGGCAGTTCATGGCTGAACACAGTCACGTTCTGGCAACGCCTGCGACGCCGCTGGAACCAACCGTATTGGCCTCTGCCTTTCCATTGGACCATTTCAGCGACATTGAGATGGGGGATTTGCTGCATGGGTAGCTGTCTATCCTCCATATCTACTTTACCCAGGCTTGAAGCATTAGAGAGGACACTGTTCCAGAGTCACTATTCAGAGCACGATACCATAGTCTTCCGAGACTGAAGGATGCCAACAACACAATCAGGTGTTTGTGTGCCTTTTGCTAGAAAATCAAGTCTATTGGCTTTGGCTGACTTCTGAACTTATGTGCCAATTTAGTTGTCAGCTGTGAAAGGAAGCTGTGTAATGTTGCACATCTCCGGTGTCAACATTAAAGGTCACCAGGAATTCATTTTGACAGATGAATGAGAAATAAATTGCTTTGGCAATGAATTCTGGAGGTCCACAACTCTACTGCAGTGGCATCTGGCATTTAGACTGAAGCACCAGATTCTATGGAGTAAGTTCACAGTTGTGTTGAGATTGGGAAGTTTAGCAGGGAAGTTCAGCCTGTGCCTTGCCAACACCCTATTCCGACCACTGGAGGGAACGGGGTGGGGGCGGGCAGCAGATCAGACCCTTAACACTATTGGCCAGGGCAGGTTAAATGAAACACTTGACACTTGTAAAAAGCTCCCAGGACCAGACTCTCTCACCAACCTGAGCAGCAAGTCTCGGTTTCTGGATTCCTTACAAAAGGCCACCCTCACCCAACCCAATAAGAATTCAGGCTGACGTGGATTCTTCCTGGGGGTAAAAGAAGGGAAACATCTACTTCAAGTTACCCCCAAGTATGTGGAGTGGTAGAGCTTTAAGGCATGGTTGTTGGCAACCTTCAGTCTCGAAAGACTATGGTATCACGCTCTGGATGGTGGTTCTGGCACAGCGTCTAGTGTGGCTGAAAAGGCCGATTCGGGAGTGACAATCCCTTCCACACTGGGAGCAAGTGTAGTGTGTCCCTGGTCTGTCTCCCTGGCTATGGGCCTTCCTTCTTTGCCCCTTTGCCTCAGACTGTTGGCCACGTGTCTCTTCAAACTGGGAAAGGCCATGCTGCACAGCCTGCCTCCAAGCGGGCCGCTCAGAGGCCAGGGTTTCCCACCTGTTGAGGTCCACTCCTAAGGCCTTCAGATCCCTCTTGCAGATGTCCTTGTATCGCAGCTGTGGTCTACCTGTAGGGCGCTTTCCTTGCACGAGTTCTCCATAGAGGAGATCCTTTGGGATCCGGCCATCATCCATTCTCACAACATGACCAAGCCAACGCAGGCGTCTGTTTCAGCAGTGCATACATGCTAGGGATTCCAGCTCGTTCCAGGACTGTGTTGTTTGGAACTTTGTCCTGCCAGGTGATGCCGAGGATGCGTCGGAGGCAGCGCATGTGGAATGCATTCAGTTTTCTCTCCTGTAGTGAGCAAAGAGTCCATGACTCGCTGCAGTACAGAAGTGTACTCAGGACGCAAGCTCGGTAGACCTGGATCTTGGTATGTTCCGTCAGCTTCTTGTTGGACCAGACTCTCTTTGTGAGTCTGGAAAACGTGGTCGCTGCTTTACCGATGCATTTGTTTAGTTCGGTATCGAGAGAAAGAGTGTCGGAGATCGCTGAGCCAAGGTACACAAAGTCATGGACAACCTCCAGTTCATGCGAAGAGATTGTAATGCAGGGAGGTGAGTCCACATCCTGAACCATGACCTGTGTTTTCTTAAGGCTGATCATCAGTCCAAAATCTTGGTAGGCCTTGCTAAAACAATCCATGTGCTGCTGGAGATCTTTGGCAGAGTGGGTAGTGACAGCTGCATCGTCGGCAAAGAGGAAGTCACGCAGACATTTCAGCTGAACTTTGGACTTTGCTCTCAGTCTGGAGAGGCTGAAGAGCTATCCGTCTGATCTGGTCCGGAGATAGATGCCTTCTGTTGCAGTTCCAAAGGCATGCTTCAGCAGGACAGCGAAGAAAATCCCAAACAAGGTTGGCGCAAGAACACAGCCCTGCTTCACTCCGCTTCGGATGTCAAAGGGGTCTGATGTGGAGCCATCGAAGACAACAGTGCCTTTCATGTCCTTGTGGAAGGATCTGATGATGCTGAGGAGCCTGGGTGGACATCCAATCTTGGGGAGAATCTTGAAGAGGCCGTCCCTGCTGACCAGGTCGAAAGCCTTCGTGAGATCTATGAAGGCTACAAAGAGTAGCCATACACTTAAGCCATACACTTAAGCATACACTTAAGTTAAGCATACACTTAAGCATACACATAAGCTTAAGCCATACACTTAAGCCATACATTTAAGGCATACACTGCTCATATCAGTCCCAGCAGCAACCTTGCTGAAGTCATACAAGTGTCTCGTCAGCACCTGCATGACACATTTCGGAACCCCACATGTGCTGTCTTGGGCACCACTGAAGGAAAGCAGGATGTAACTCCAAATAAATGCATGCTCCTGGATAACACTGACAGGCATACCTAGTGCAACTGAATGGACTGTGGGAAGGCAGCCAAGTTTTACAGCAGAAACTGCACACCCCGGAAAGAAAGGATGACAATCAACAGCAGAGTCAGGAGGAAGATGTGTTCATTAGGTGGTCTTTTCTGTAACAGCAACTGACACCATAATTGTTAGGAAGCACCAGGCAACCGGGAAAGGATGCAAGCAAACTTGAAGCAGTGCCTCTGTCTCCAGTCCCTCTCGATCTAGAGTTTTCCGACTTGCGGCCCCAGGTCCTTCCCCGCAGGCCCAGTTCTTGACATTTCATCTCCCACTTGGGCAACAGTATTGTTTGTCCCTGCACAAAGCCAAATGATTTTCCATCTGGGATGGCAGCCAAGAGTCATGACCCAGACGTTAACCCCTTCCTGGTTTCTTCCTTGGCAAGCCTGCTCTTTTGCAAGCAAACGAAGCCAAGCCAGCAAACAAAAGTTAACACAGGTGTTGGCTGGGGAAGAGAAGAGCGGTGAGGAGAACGTGGGAGGGTACAGAATGCCTGGTCCAAGAAAAAGGAAGACGTGTCCCCTCAAACAGTGAGAACACCCTAAACCCGACCAGAACTGCACAGGCTGAAGGTAACCTAAGCCATCTTTTGAGCAAGGCGGGAGCACTACCAAATGCAGCACGTGCCACGTGGCCAAATGGCACACTGTTCCACTCAGTAACATACAGCAAAACCTGCCCAGCACCAGGACACTCAGCATTCTCTGGTGCTGCCCTACCTCAGTGGCTGGAGCTGGCAGAGAAACACAATGGACAGGCATCCGGACGTTTCCCCAAAGGAAAGGCTGGGCACAAATGCAACAAACCCTTCAAAGCTCTTGAGACAAGGAGGCCCCTATGTGCCCCCTCCCAAAAAACCGCACCCTTTTATTCTTATTTAACTCTGAGAGTTACTACTGGCACCTACTATAGGTTACGCTGTCAACCAGCGGGATTAAGTGAGGGGAGAGACCAACAGTGAATAACTTGTTATTTCCTGGCTCTCATCAGAAAGGCAAACTGCCTTCCCAAATAAGAAGAAAAGGCGCTCCAAGTTTGTTCTGCAAGTCCACAGACTTCGCAGAGCCTCTGAGCTGAGTAAGCTGGATGGGGCTCTGCTTACACAAGGCACCCCAGGGAAAACATTCACTGTCATGACCAGACATGACTCAGCTGAAAGGCTTTGAGGCAGGAGGCCCTCTGGAAAGGCAACTCTTCAAACTGCGCCGACAACATGAGTGGAGCTCACAGTGTTCCACACACCAAGGCAGGCCCACAAGCAGAAGCAGTCTCAAATTCAGCACTGCAAGACTGAGGACCCAAGGGGGGGGGAAGGTTCCTATATCCTGATGTGGAGTTTGCAAACTGCTCTTGCTACTCACAAGTAAAATGAGGCCAGCTAACGCTGAAGCCTATTTTTGGTTCTGGAGGTAAGGATGACAATCACAACTGCCTTGGACAGAGCCTGCGCAATCTACAATTCCAATAAAGAATAGACACAAATAAACCTCCTGTGCTTTGCCATTTATCTCAGGCTGCAGGTGTGAGGGTGGGGAAGGCAGACTGTCTTGCACAGCTGGTGGGTCGCTTTTGGCTGGGTGGGTCCACAGGCTATCCTACCCCCAGCCCAGCGTCCACAGCTTCCACTCTGCTACAATGCTGAATTCACAATACCTACCACCATTTCCTTTTTATTTACCAGTAGAATATATCTCTTTTTTTAGAAGGAGAACAGAGAAAGGAACTTCTCCAACGCCCATTTGGTTCCAGGTTTTGCTTCTCTGTAGTGGCAGCCAGCAAAGGGAAGTACGTAGCACCAGGTGTGTTGGTGGGGATGTGTCAGAGTCCTATCTCCAGTCCTCTAAGTGTTCCCTGCCACCTCTATTGCTGCTTTGATCAGTTATCATTTATCAGAAATGGGCCTGCACACTTTGCAAGCCAGCCAAATGCAGCTGAATAGCCACGTACAGCACCCCGCCAAGACCACACCAAGTCCCCTGGTTTTACTGTCAGCCTCAGGCAGCAACAAGAAGATGGCTATCAGGCCCTCAAAGGGCCACAAGACACACCTCAGTGGCTTCTTTTGGGCATCTGGTGAATCACAAGCAGCTCAGGCCTGCATCGTACCATAGTGCTGGAGAGGAAAACACAAGCGCACGATGGTTGCTTACACAGTAGCTGAGGCAAAGTTCAGCATGAATCCAGCAGCTGGCATAGGGCAGAACTGGTTGCAAGATAGATCCCAAGCTTGTTTTTTGTTTTTTTTAAAGCTCATACAGTAAGCTGGTTCACAGCTTCAGCATCCTTTTCAGTCAAACCCAGTGCATAGAGAGACATTGCCTCAGATCAGACAAGCAGCAAAGGTCTTGGGGTTGAGGACGATTATCTTCCTAACAGGACTTGGCAGGTGTTGAGAAAAATCAGGAACCAAAACAGTGTAGGCAACACACAGGCACACAACTGAAAAAGACAGGAGATGGGGCAGCATTTGCTGAGATGCCTGCCAGAATGTCTGGACACAGAAATTGGCTGCTGCGGTTAAATCAAGAAACCTGAGAAGCTTAAGGAGGAGGCAACTCTTCAGAAGTGACAAAAACCCCAACTATTACTTGGAAGAAAGACAACCATTCCTCTTGGCTGCAGCCTTGATTTTCATGGACACCTTGCAGAACACCCCCTCCAAAACACAGCTGCAGCAGCCAAGCACCGTTTACCACTCCGGCCCCTGTGTGTAAAACTGATAGTCGACGGTGCCACTCTTGTGGAGCCAACTCTCTCCTTGCTGGCCCGGTGTGGCTGCAGCCAACCTGGGGCCTGTGCCACCAATGCAAAGCCGGACTTCTGGACACATTCTGCTGAGTGGACATGAAGATAAACAGCACAGAACTAAACACTTGCCATTTGAACAGCGTGCCAGATGAACAGCATACCACTCCCCTGTCTGGTGGTGGTGAAAGCCTCTCAAGCTGCGGGCAACGCAAGCAGGTGGTTTACCTTATAACAGGAAGCTGTGTGAATGTGTAACAGTGGCAGGCTTGCGTTTTTCACAGACCCCTTGCAGGTGACTGGATGAGACCACAGAGGCCTCCAAGGTGGTCTGACTGCCCATATGCTGCCCCACCTTCACACCCCTGCTTGCGCCTCACCATCACTGGATGCCAGAGGAGGGAGGAGCAGAGCCCCAGGTTGTCCTCAACTTCCTAAGGCCAGGGAAATATTATGACTACAACAAAGACTAATGCCTGGCGTGTATGTGGTGCTCTAGGGCGTTCAAAACAACTTCAAAACATTCTCTCAAAAACATTCACAACGCAAACCTGAAAGGTAAAGTTGGAATTACATCATATGGCAGGTGCGGGAGACAGAGGCTGGGAGTGGCTTGCCAGGGATCCGTTGTTGAGTTCACAGCAAAGGCAAAATCTGAATCCAGGCCTTCCCAGTCACATCATGCCAGTTTTTGGACAGAGAGCAAGGCTCCCTTGGCTGCTGCTGGCAGGCAGAAGGGGGGATGAGTAGATGCCCTGGGCTTCTCAAATGGCTGCTCACTCAGGAGAGCTCCACTTACCCCTTCCAAGACAGAACCTGCAATATTGCCACAGCCAACAGAACTACCCTTCCCTCACTTCCATTCCTTCCACAATGCTTCTCTTCAACCACTCTACAATTCCACAATGTTAGCCCTCACTCCTGCTTGTACCATCCTTGCTAATATTTTAAATATTTTCAACAAAAAATGTTTCTTGTTTTACATAGTGATTACATCTGCCCAACAAGCTGAGCCTCCTATTGCTGTTTGTTGTGTCATGTTCCTGGTCTTGCTGCTTGGCTAGCAGGTGTCCAGGGATCCCACAACTACCACCAGACACCACCTCAAGTACCACTGGTGGTACCCGTACTGGTTGAGAAACTTCCACAATGTTATTTGAACGGTTTTGGTTTCACAAATCTTGCTGACTGTTTGACTTCATTTGGCTCCAGAGGAACTTCAAGGAGGCTACCAGCCACATATAAATCAAGAGCAAAACCAACATAGATTCATGTGTTTTTAATATGTTTTTATCTGTGTTAAATCATGCTTTTTAAAATTGTTTTTACATGTTGTAAGCCGCCCTGGGTCCCTTTCAGGGAGAAGGGCGGGATACAAATAAAGTTTATTATTATATTATTACGTATTATTATTATTATACTGAAAGTTAGATCTGGAGTCAATTCACGGTGCCAGGGCAGCTACTACTGTTGTTAAAACTACTACTGTAGGGGAAAGAAAACGAAGGGCGGAAGCTTTCCATGAGAACACATGATTCACACAAGGCTCAGCTCGATCAGAACTGCTGGCACAGGGAGAGAAAAAACTATTCTGGTTTTCAACAGGGTGGTGCAGAATCCTTCAGCAAGCTGAGTCCCAAATTCCAGAGCCAAGCAGAACGTGTGAAAAATTTCTAGCAAGTTGCTCTGAAATGCCAACACTGTGAAGGAGCCAGGCTGAGCGCAAACGTCACAAGCAGCCAGCCTTCCTATAATCCAGTTTAACTGCGCACTGGATACTGAAAGTGGAATTAATACATCAGAGGGCTCCAACCTTCTCTGTATGAATCAATCACTGCTTTGCGGTTAACAACTGCTTCTGTGAGCCGCACAGCCACATGTGATGGAAGTATGACTAACCACAAAAGATGGGCACTTTTGCAAAAATATTATACATGCTGCCCTCAACGCAGAGCTCTGCGAGTTCCCCAATGCATTTAGCATGTTCTCACAAGCAGCCCATACAGGTAAAGGAACACACCCAGTGAACTACTGAAGCAAACAGTCGATTCCACAGATTCATATGACACACAATATTGCTGGGACTACACTTGCCCAAGGTGAATACCAATCCAAGAATCTCTGAACTAGCAGAATGAGGCACCCCCAACTCAAAGTCAGAAATATGTACCCCAGCACCCTCTCACTCACTGCCTAAGCTCATGTGCAGACAGATGTACCTGGCTTCTCACTGTAGAAAGTTTTCTGAGCTCATGGTTGCAAAAAGCATTTGAACAGACCAGAAATATGGAAGCTAAAAACTGGCCGAAATCCATAATTTTGACAACTACTGCAATTTGACTCAACACAATATTTACTTCTGAAAATATTTGTAGTCCACCCATCCACTCCCAAAAGGAACCACCAGGGTGGCTAATAAAACTTTCAGCTACAACAGGGGAACCACAATGAACACATCAAAATGCGGTACAGTGGGATACCACAAAAACCAAGAAGCAGCAGCGACAGAAAGTCAATCAAAATAAATGTATTTGCATTGTCTGCTTGAAGGCCGTATCTCCATGATGGCCCTCCAGACCAAGCAAGCTCTCCTACCCCAGCCAAGGCCTCTCTAGTTCATAACTGGGTCAACTTGGCATTACAGTCACAAACAACTCTCGTGCAACATAAAACTGGTATTACAGCTTTTCCTGGATGTCCATAACCACCCACGAGCAGTAATCAGAAACAGGATACATACCAAATCTCATCTTGATGAGATCCCCCCCCCCAAGTTTTGTGTGTTTTTTTAATCTTAGAATTAGAAAATTTGTCACTGTACCCGTGTACACAAGTACAACAAAATTAGGTCCTTTCACAAGGTAAAACAAGACAAAACCAAAACAAAACAATACAACAAGGTCAGACAGACCTATCATTAATCTTCCTCAATGATACAAAGATCAACCTGTCACAACAGTTTGGTTCTGATAGGAAGATGCATATCTTGCACTCTACCCCGCCCTGCCATGCACCTTGATTTTATTACTTCTGCTTAAGCCATTTCTGTCCACCATTGCATATATGCAACAGGGACCAAATGTGTACACCTGTGAGTCAGGCAAAAATGGGTTAAATGCAACCCAGTTTGCCATTTCGCCTGAACCAACAAGCCACAGATGATGTTTTGCAAGCCAACCAGAATTGCTCAGCAATTTCAAGCAACATGGAGGTAAAAGACAAACTTGTTCCTGCAATGGTTTGGTATTACATATGAACTCAAGTAGTGTAGCTGGGAACATATTTACATTGAACTCTGCCTAAAAACATTCCCATTCTAGATTTTATCAGGGCAGGACAGCGTTAAGGGGCACAATTCTAAGAACCAGAGTACTGGGAAAGCAGGATAACTTGTACAATACCACTATGCCCATCATCACACACCTTTTCCTCTCCTTTCCCCCAGTAACTTCTGAATAACTGCAATAAAATACAAAAAGCACAACCACCTCATATTCTAAACACCTGCACAACATGCCTGCCTGCAATACAGTTGTCATGTTGCAGTTTACAGGTTGAAAAATAGTCTTGCGTGCATGCACTAAGTACCAATATGCTGGTATCAAAAGATCTCAGGAATGCATTTTTTAGATCCTGAAGACTGTGCAACAGAAAGAGAAAAATCCCAATAGAGAGGCATCAAAGAGACTAGAAAATTTTACTATAACACTGACCATCATCATTCACCAAGTGCCCAGAACTTTCCCATCCCTGTGTTATCAGAGTTGTGTTTCTTGTTTCACTATTGCAAAATGTTCAATGACAATTTCTCAACAAAATAAACTTTTCAAGTGACCTGAGACTGCGAAATTATTTTTATACTGGTTAACAGAGCCAACAAAACAGCAATAATTTATGGAGAACAGAAAGAGGAAAAAAAAGAACAACTCAGAGCAGAGGAAGTTGGGGGCCCAGGGTTCAAATCCCTGTTCAGTCAGGGATTTACTGGGTACCCAACCTTGGCCAAAACACTCATATTCAGTTTCTGAACTACTGTACAAAATGGCTCATCTCACGGAACTGTTGCAAAAAAAGATAAGGTCCTTAAACAGTTGGCTCATTAACAATGACTGTGATAACCATGCAAGTTCAGTAATTTTTGAACTAACCATTTGCCATGTTTGCAGGTTTTATGACATTCCCTCCGCCCCGCCCCATTCATTCTGGTAGTGGAAGATACTTTCCCCTCTCAACATGAAAGTCACAAAGAAGCTCAACCCATTTTGATCTGAAACTCTTCCTCAAGGGCAAGGCAAAGAGAACTTTCCCAGGGACCAGACTTCTCATTAGGAGGAATAAATTTTTCTGCTTTGTACCAGTCTGAGGCTTGCCTTTGTTTCATGTAAACGCAAGGTGAGGGCTTAGGCATTCACTTTGCTAGCCTTGAAGAGTTACAGAAATGAGAGGCTTCCTTCAAGGAAGCATTAAAGGTTTTCCCAACCTGGCACAAGTATTCGACAAGTTCCAACCAAGGCTTTCATTCTGCTCAAGAAGTTCAGAACCAGGGCTGCCAACTTCTTTGCTATCCTTGTTCCTTTACCAGGAGCTAGACATGGACAAATTCAGCAGAGAAAGCTCTCTCTCTCTCTCTCTCTCTCTCTGTACTAAAAACTGTGCTTTTCACTTCGGCATATATTCAGTTGCACAAGAACAGGGCCAGTAAAAAAAGGTTAACAGCCCTGTTCAAAGGCAAGGCAGGCCTTTCAAGCCCTGAATAACCTAGGCTGAGCATACCTTAGGCAACATAGGCTCAGGGCACAATCCTAACCAACTTTCCAGCACTGACTTAGCCACAATGCAGCCCCAAGGTAAGGTAAATGAACATGCCCTTACCTTGAGGAGGACTTCTTGACTGCCTCCCCACTGCAGGACGCAGTGCATGCCACACTGGCACAGCTATGTCAGTGCTGGAAATTTGGTTAGGATTGTGCCCTCAGATATACACTCCCAGCCCCTAAGGTCAGCTGAAGGGACTTCCTTCATATTTCCAAATGTACTCTGTCCACAGAAATGACTTCTCTGTTAGCGCACCCGCAGTATGGAACACTCTTGATTCCATGGGGATGAAGCTGTAGCTCTACGGTAGAACACATGCCTTGCATATTTAGTCCCTGGTATCTCTGGATAAGGTGGAGGAAAAACCCAGCTGAGACCCTAAACAGCAGCTGTCAGTCTGAGCCTCGTGGACCAGAGCTCTCATGATACAGTCTACACCTTCCAAGAGAAATAACTGAAATTACTACTGTGTGGTAATAAACAACTGATCAATGGGGCAGGCAAAGCTCTTGTAAAAGATAGAGATTTTCTTATCTTTACAGGAGCCTTCCCTGCCCCATTAATCAGTTGTTTATTACCTCACTGCAGTTATTTCAGGGTTTTTTTTATCATATATTTATTTTCACTGCATTTTATTGTTTTCTTGTTTATAATCATGAATCAATTTGAACTCTGGACGCAAAACAAAAAACACACTGAAACACAAACAACAGGTGTCACACTTGCAAGCCGCCAAGTCAGCAAGCCAGATAACTGGCCTAGACCTGCCCGCCCCAACCCCAGGATGACAAGATGGGTTTGTAGAAGAGGCGACACTCACTCACCATGCCGCCAAGGATCTTTGGGCTCCACAGCACCAGAAACGATGTCTTCATCAGAAGGGAAAGTGACATGCTTGGCCCCAGGCTTGAGTTTGCCATCTTCAGCAGAAACCTGACCTGATTGGTTATCCCCGGGATTCTCTCTGCTTGTTGCTTCCAAGCCCAAACAACCGTTCTGAGAAGTAGAGCTAGATTTTTCCTGCAAATGGTTGTTCTGCTGGGAAGATTTTTCAGTGTCCCTAAGGCACTCTTGGGCAGTCACAACAATCAAAGAGGGGTTACTACAGGTCACCTTGTTCACCCGGGACTCCTCCTGCAGCGGGTGGCTCAAAGTCTCTTTCCCTGACGGCTGCAACTGGTTTTCGGCCCCATCGCAACTTACAGTCTTTTCTGAGTCTTCCTTCAGAGAGCACGCAATAGAAAGGTCCACCATATCTCCACCAGGGTGACCTCCCGGAGTAGGAGGGTTGTGCTGGAAGTGATGACTCTCCGTATTTGGAAGATGTGCAGGAAAGTCCAAAGCACCCTGATGTTCTGTCCCACCTTGGCTGCTATCTTGGGAGGCAGCCCAGGGATCAGAACCCCTCAAGAGAGTCTCCCCTTCCTTCGACACTGCTGGAGGTGGCGGTAGTAACAGTAGGAGGTGGTCCCCCTCAACAATCTTCCCTTGCTGTGGCTGCTGCACAGGGGCAGCCTGCACACACTCCATGGCCAGGCAGGTGAGGGAGGTGTCGGGCAGAGGGGGAGCTCCGTCTTCCCTTCTCATGGACCCCCTGGAGTCATTACTTGAGGGTGAAACTCACCCCTCCTGTCCCACCCTTTTCTAGTGACCCTCACCTGGAGATGAAAGGCTACTGAAGTGTCCAGGCTCTTCCCTCCCAGGTATGGAAGGAGAACAGACCAGGTTCTCGGTGGGTCAGGGAAAGAGCCTATATGGACCATGAATGAAGAATGCGACCAGCTTGAGGGGAAGGGGGGCAACCCTCTCTTTGCAGAAAGAGGAATGAAGCCCCTACTTGGGACAGGAGCAAGTCATTCACTATGAGGACAAGAGAGAGAATTAAGGGCACTCCTTGGACTGGAATTTGGGGGGTTGTTTTCCAAGAAGAAAGAGGGACTTGGTGAGGGCACAGAAATTATTTCCTGGTTCAAAAAATTGAAATACTTCCTTGCCCAGTTGGTTTCCTCCAATTAGCAGAAAATAATGAAGTCTTCGTGTCTGTATGAAGAGCTAGGTGTTTTAATTAATACCTACAGGATAAACTGGAGAAAAAAGTGGGGCAACATCTGCTCCAGCAACCCAGGAGGAAAAAAAAGAGTACTTTTGAAAAATGAAGGGGACCGTATTACAAAAAAAGAAAGGGTCCAGTGTGCCCATGGAATCTGTTATCAGATTATCTGTTATCTTTTATCACCCCTAACAGGGAGCAAAATAAAAATAGTGCCTATTGTACTCTTAATAAAGATAAATCAATAAAACCCCTTTATGAAGGGGAAAGTCAAGGGGTTTTAAATAGCTACAAAAAAAGTGAGCACGAACCTGTCCCTGGCAGGAGAAGGAGTGAAAGGGAACCAAGACCTGCTCTGTAGGTTCACAAATAAAAAATAAATATCCAACTTTTGCAGGGAGAGGGGTTGGAAATAACACCTGCAGCAGAGGAATGAGAGGTTGGGAAATAAATACCTTGGGGGGGGGCCGAAAATGCTTGTCAAAGGGCCAAAGGCTGTCTTTTGGTGGGGGACTGGATCAGAGGAGTCCCTGCCTGAGGAAAAGGGTGCAATTCCTTTTCTGGCCCAAGGGAGGGAAAGGTTGGAAGTAACACCTACAGGGGATAAATGGGGGGACGGGACGCTCCACTGCTGGGGATCAGGAAAGGGGAATGGAAGGCTCAGCAAGTGTCCATGGGGAGGAGAACTTGGGGAAATAAATGCCCTCGTGGGGGGCGGGGAGAAGATGACTGTCAAAAGGCCAAAGGATATTTTGGGGGAGCTGCCTGAAAAAAGGGTGCAACTCCTTTCCTGGACCGAGGGAGGGATTGGAAGCAATGTATTGGGGGGCTCCACTGCTGGGAGGCAGGAGAAGGGAATGAGAGGCTCAGCAGGTATCCATGGGGGGGAGAAGTTGGGGAAATAATTACCCACAAAGGGGGGATAGAAGATGCCTGTCAAAGGGTCAAAAGCTGTTTTGGGAGGGGGCTGCCTGAGGAAAAGGGTGCAACTCCTTTCCTGGCCTGAGGGGGGGTTGGAGGTAATCAGTGCAGGGCTTCACTGGTGGGGGGCAGGAGAGAGGAATGGGGGGCTCAGCAGGTGTCCAGTTTGGGAGGAGAAGAGTCAGGGGGGCAGAAGATGCCTGTGAAAGGGTCAAAGGCTTTGGGGGAGACTGGGGGGTCTGCCTGAAGAAAAGGCAGGCTCCTTCCCTGGCCTGAGGGAGGTGTTGGAAGTGAGACCTGCAAGGGCTTAGTGGGGAGGGGGCTCCACTGCTGGGGGAGGAGTGGGGGGCTCAGCAGGTGTCCAGCCTGGGGGGCTGACTCTGGCCAGGTCAACGGGGGAGCAGAAGAAGCCCGTCAGAGGTCCAAAGGCTTTGGGGGGGCTGCCTGAGAAGGGTACAACCGCTGGGGGGGGGCAGAAGAGGCCTGCCGGAGGGCCAAAGGCTCTGGGGGCTGCCTGAGGAAGGGCAGACCTTCCCCGGTCGAGGGAGAGCTGGAGGCGACTCTGCAGGGCCCAGTGGGGGCTCCACTGCTGGGGCTCAGCAGGGCCTCACTGGGGGGAGGGGGCAAAGGTGCCCGTCACAGGCAGTGGGGGGCCTGCCTGAGGAGGGGGCGCGCCTCCTTCCCTAGCCTGGGGGGAAGGCGGGCCTGGGGGAAGGTCGAGCGGGGCTGCTACGCACCGAGCCGGCTCCAGGCGCGGGGGGAAGAGGGAGCCCCAGCCAGCCAGCCAGCGGCCCGCGTCGCCCAGCCAGGAGCAGACCCGAAGGAAGCCTCCTCCGCCGCCGCTGCCTCTTCGTGTCTTTTTTCCTTCGCTCGCCGCCGTAGCAGCAGCAGCAGCGAGTGCGCCAGCGCTCTGCGCATCCGCCGCCGCACTTTCGACACGAGCCCCGCCGCCTCCTCCAGGAGGGTTAAAAAAAACCGTGGCGACTCCCGGAAGGGGGGACGCGCGAGGGCCACGAGCGCCCCCCCCGGACGTCCTCCCCGCCCCTTTATTTTTTTTCGCTCCACTCAGTCCCGGAGTTCAAATGGCGAATCGGCCGCCGCGGTTGCGCCACTGACTCCACCTTCCTCTGGAGACGTCATCAAAAACACGGGAGCCACGCCCACTCGCTCCCCCCGCCCACCAAGAGGTTCTGCGCTTTGAGCGCCGCAGATTCGACGCGTGGAATTTCCTCCTCCGCGAGTGGCGCGGCGCAGCTTCAAAAAAACCCCTCAGGAAATTCGCCCGCTTTTTTCTTAAGTGCGACGTTGAAAACTCTCGCTCAGGGAAGCGGAGATAAAGAGGAGGTTGGAGTCGAATGTGCGAACGGCGAAAAGGGGACTGAGGAACACGTAGAACCGCCTGATCCACGACGTGAGCCTCACGCGCTTCTCGGTCATCCTCCTCAGCGACCTCAATGGAGGGGGGAGTGCGTCTGTGTGCGCACGCGCTGTGCCTCTTCGCCACGGACTCCGCAAGCCCTTTGGGCTTACCATAGAGTTCACAGTCCTCCCATTGCCAGAGTGGTCAAAGAAAAGCAAGGTAGATCAGAACAGTTCAGAGTCACACGCCCATTGTCCTCATGCAGAACTTGAGGGACTGAAATTTTTATTATACTATGTATATGATATATATAATGATTATACTTTATATAAAGTATACTTTATATAAAGTATAATAATTATGTATATCATATTCATAGTATAATAAAAAATTTCAGAATAATATAGTATAGTATACTATATATACTATAACACAGCGGTTCTCACACTTTTAGCACCGGGACCCACTTTTGTAGAATGAGAATCTGTTGGGACCCATCAAAAGTGATGTCATGACCAGAAGTGACATCATCATCATCAAGCAGGGAAATTTTTTCGCAATCCTACCTGACGCCTGCTTACCTGTCTCAGACCCGCTCCCAAGAAAAGACACTGTTTTGATGGTTGCTACGGGTTAACAGAGAAGGGGGAAAGAAGACAGGGAAAGAATGAACTTAGGGGAAATCTCAATTAACTGCTCTGCTAAAATGTCAAGGTAGTCCTTTCAGTTGGCAATGTTTCTTGGCAAACTAACAAAGTGTCTAGCTAGCTAACCACAAGACACCTGCAAGAGATTAACTTTAGAAGACAGCACACATTTTAATTAGAATAGCAAGCATCCTTGAACAAGTCAGTGAGACAAGGCTACTCCCTCTTTGAAAGTAAGGAGAGGGTGAGAAGATGAGAGGGATGAAGTGGAAAGTACCAGGGAAACTTCTACTTTTGGAGACTCTTTGTTTGAATTGCAACTGAAATAGAAAAAGGCACATATAGACAAAGCTAGGACAAGATAGTCTTGCCCCAAATTGTAATTGACATATGGAGACATAGTAGTCATTAGAAGTAGTTCTTAAGGAACCAAAAGGTTGCTTGATTTTAGAAAAGACTTAATAAAAGACAGGAAACCTTAGTTTGGCAGAGAGGCCCCACAGGTGTTCAATGTTTGTATTAAGGAGGGGGAAAGGTATGCAGATAAGATAATGGTACTAGGCAAAGTACATTGTGCCATCTCTTTTAATGATGTTAATAAGAAGACCTGTCAATTAATTTTAATTGGATTGATGAATGTGAATAGGTGTCTCTAACGTTATCTATAGCCTGTTGGGAGTTTACCCCATCTATGATGCGAAATTTCGGCCAATAGGAAGTCTAGATTTTAGGACAAAGGACCAGGAATGTATTAAAGTGTCCCACCCCTCTGAAGAGTGCCTTCTGGATTTCAACTGAGCCTCCCAGAGGCCACAGGCATGCCTTGCTGAAATAATAAACAGCCTTCATAGCCTTCCACCTTTCAGTGTCTTGCTTATTTGGTCTCAGCGGCACTGGACAGACCCACCCACGTCTACCAACTGGCGCTGCCCTTCGGGGCAGGATACGACATACCCACACTTACCCAGGAGTAAGTCCCACTGACTATCATTGTTAAAAGCATATACATAGTAGTCTGTTAAAAGTACAGCTCTGTAATACTTCCCCAAATGCAGTCATATATCATGGCAGCATCTTAGTTCAATATATTAGAAATAAAATATTGAAATGAATGGGGACCCACCTGAAATTGCCTCGCGACCCACCTAGTGGGTCCCGACCCACAGTTTGAGAAACACTGCTATAACATAGTAAAATAAAAAAAGAATAATCACTGTGATTATTCTTAACTTGAATAAAAATGTTCTACATATAAAAAATATAATTAATATTAATTAATTAATTAATAATATTAAACTTATAATATGCTTATAAGTATATAAAATAACATAGTTATTATATTACACCAGGCCCATCTAGTGCAGTTTAACCACAAGAGACCTGCATCCTGTTGACATTGCCTTGCACCTGCCATTCAGAGACAGCCTACTTCTAAAACCAGGAGCTTGCACGTACACATCATGGCTTATAACCTGTGATGAATTTTTTCTCCATCAATCTGTCCTATTCTTTTTTAATCTAGGCCATATGCCATCACCCGATCCAGCGACAAGGAGTTACGCAGGCTAAGTACATGAACATACCCCTCTTGGCTTGTCACCTGCGATGGACTTTTCCTCCATCAATCTGTCCACTTCTCTTTTAAAGGCACCTAGGCCGCATGCCATCATCAGATCCAGTGGCAAGGAGTTCCACAGACTAGGTACATGCACATACCCATCTTAGCTTGTCACCAGTGTTGGACTTCTCCTCCACCAGTTCCCTTTTAAGGGCATCTAGGCTGCATGCCATCCTCAGATCCAGTGGCAAGGAGTTCCACAGACTGAGTACATACAGTGAAGCTTACTGCTGTGTAAACTCCTACAGGAGTGCTCCCTCCCAACCCAAGTCAACTCTCAGCTGCAGACAGGCGCCCTTTAGTGCTCCATTGGGCTTCCTGTCTTGGCTGCTCCCTCTTCTTTCCCGAGTTGCTCCAGACTGTGCCAAAAACCCGGAAGCGGACACCCACTTGTCAGTCTATCCTTTAAGTCTATGAAAAGAAGCTGTGCTTGCCTTTCCTGGTGACAAGGTCCCGGCCTCATTCCCAGGCGGAAGCACGTTGCCTGGACAGGGGAGTGGGTGGGCCGAGGTTGCCATGACGACTTGAGCTGGTCTGACTGTGCCTGTTGGGGTGAGTGGCTCTCTATGAGGCTCCTTCAGCCCCACCAGGGCAGGAACAGGTGGGGGGCGGCCCTGGCTTGGGGGGGGGCAGAGAAGAACCTGGCCTGGGATGGGCATCAGGCCCTTTGGAAGGCACCCAGGCCAGGCACCAGCACCACATCCTGTGGCAAGGAGTTCCACAGGCCAGTGGCACGTTTGGTCTGTTCTAACTACTCTCCTGACACTCAGTGTTAGTTGAAGTCCCTGGTTCTGGTGTTTCGTGAGAGGAAAAAGAGCATCCCTCTATCCACCCCCTGCATAATGTCCTCCCCATATCATGTGACAAGGAGTTCCACAGATTCTTTGTCTGTAAATCAGCATTTCTCAAACTGGGGGTTGCGACCCAGTAGGTGGGTTTTGAGCTAATTTCAGGTAGCACCTGGCTCAGCTGCCATTGAAAACAGAGAGCTGCAAATGCAGGGTACAAATGCTGGGCAGGGCAGGCTCCTGGTGGAAGAGAGGCCTGGTGGCTTGCCCTGAATGCATGGGAAGATGGGATGCTGGAAAGGGGGGAGGGCTGTGCGGTTGGAGAAGGATCCAGGTCTCTGTTCCGCTTTGACTTCTGAGCTGGAATGTTTGAATTCTGAGCCATGCGAAATAACAGCACGAGCATGTTGTGTAATGGGACCTTTGGCTGATCAGGCTTAGGTTTGAAGCCTAAATTATGTCACTTCCAGCCATGACATCACTTCCTGTCGGTCCCAACAGATTGTCATTCTAAAAAGTGGGTCCCCATGCTAAAAAGTTTGAGAACCAGTGCATTATAATGCAACCAGCCATTGTGTATCTATGATGGTGGGGCAGGACTTTTGGGCTGGAGATATGGTCTTCTCTGAAGCTTGACTCATGTTTTTGATAAACTAGGTTGGGTAAATTAAATGAAGGCAATTAAAATTGCTCAGGAGTTAGGGGGAGAAAGTCAGCGTGTTTAAAATAATTGATTTAAATCGAGTTTTCCATTTAGAAATTTGGAGGTTTACCAAGTTCTACCTTGGTTAAAGCATGTTGGTTTGCAACTAAACAGGGGAAAACTTATAGAATGTTCTCACCACATTTTAATTTTGGCTTTGGGGTGTTCACTATGATAGACTTTGTATGCTTTTCTTTTTCTTATTTATTGTTCAACCAAAAGTGACCACACAGCAATGGTTTCTTAAAACATGGTTTACAGAGAAGCTAACGATTCATTCATAAGAGTTCATAAGAACATGAGAATTCCCTTGCTGGAGTCAACCAGGGTCCATTCAGTCTGCTGCTGTGTGCTCAGCTGCCTGTGGACTCTCCTAGATGGGATATGAAGGTGATAGTCTTCCCAGTTGTTTGCCCCCTGAAATTCCATGTAGCTGGCATGGCCAACACTTGAGCCACGTCAGTGAGTAGCCATCATCATTCCTTGCAGGCTGACGCCGCTTCCATAAGTACTTCTGCACTGCATGAAGTAGTATGGGGAACAGTCTTGAACATTTCGCCAGCCTGTGTGATTGGGTGGCCCCAAATGTTGGCACTGAAAGAAGGGAAGTGCCCTTCTACCGGCAGCCACAGCCCTCCACCACCATGTCCTGGTAGGTCTTCAGGACCACCATGTCATGTTGGTCCAGGTAGAGCATAGTGACGGGGCTGAGGTCTGTCGGGACGCAGCACGCCTTGGGGACTCGAGCATTGACCGAACTCAGCATGGTCTGCACTACCGCGTGGCTGGAGGAGTTCATGTGGTCAGCCAGCGGAAACCGGCACTCCCCAGAGCAGTAGAAGGCGTGATAGCCGATGGGAGCAATGATCCAGTCGTTCCACCCCACCTCTTTGAAGTCCACAAACAGACGGTGCCTTCTGCACCTTGTGCTGGTTTTGGCCTTTGGCTTCGAGCTCTTTCCTTTGCTCCGAGGGATTGTGGCCTTGGCGGTTCTCCTTCCTCCTTTCAGGCTCGGCCCCCCACGCTGGGTTCTGCTTTGCCTTTTCCCGCGGCTCAAGGGCTGTCCGTTCCAATCATGACTGTATGTGACCAGCAGAGGTCTTTCTTGAGCCCACCGTGCTGCTCCCATCTCCCCCAGAGACCGTCTTACACGGAGGGAGGCTTGGTGATGCTCCACCTCCACGAGGAACCCCAGATGGCGCTTCTGGCCCTTGGCCTTCGTGAGAGCCGCGGACACGTCAAAGCTCTCCCATTTGGGCTGGCTCAAAGCCAAGAATTTGCGAGCCAAGAGCCTGCTTTTGTTTCGACAGACAGGCGGGGGATCCATCACCTGATAGATGTTGATATGAACTCCCTTGCTTTCTGCCTGCGGGTAGTAGAGACGCAACTCGAGGGCTGTCAGCTCCTCTTCCGCTGGAAGCAAGGTGAGGTTGAACAGGAAATAGAGCGTGCCTCCTACTGTCTTGGAGACATGGCCCAAGTCCTCTGGATATGAGACAAAACAGAAGCAGAAAGGAATTTTTTACACAGGCCTGCAGATTTGAGGGTCAGAAAAACTTTTTCATGATTTATGGTGGTTTTATATGAATTTGGGGTGCCGGTTCCAAAAATGACATCGGTTTTGCCCTATTGTGTCTAATTTCAGCGATACGGCATAGCCTTGTTAGTGAATGGTTCAAGCAGCTTTCACTAACGGGGCTATACTATATCTCCAAAACTAGATGCGATAGGGCAAAACCGTTGCCATTTTTGGAACCAGCACCTCAAAGGTACCCAGGAATCACTAAGTCAGCAAAATGTGTGTTGGCCTGTGTGGTTGTTAAGAATATTTATATACCGCTTTTGAATTAAAAAGCCATTTACGTAACAGGATGTTAGACTGTTAGAAGTTCCTTCTGGATCTAACCAGAGCCAAGCTAGTTGAGCATTCCATTTTCCACCACAGCTGGTCAGATCCTTCCGGGAAGCTAATGGCATGACGGGGAACAGCTTCCAATGCTGCTTCCCCCCCCTTTGACAGCTGGTACTCAAGTGATACAATCTCTGAGTTTGACAGTCTTGTATGAAGGCTGTTGACTCAGGCCTTCATTTGTCATCCCTCCTCGGCAATATTGATTACTTGCTCAGACGGGCAAAGCATGTGAAACAAACCAAACTGTACTATGGCAGCCCTCTATTAGATATTGCAGCATTGTGTGGTGCAGCAGGGGTTAATTTTCCGGTCAGTGCCATGTGTGTTCAGTACTGGCATTGTGTGTAGTTGCTTTGCATATACTGTAGGTGGCGCTACTGCCCAAGGCAGCTCTGATCCAGCCCAGGCTATCCTTTGGCCTGAATTCCCTGGGGGACACCAAAGCAAACTGTCAAGGGCCAGAAGAGACTTTGGAACCCTCCCATCCCCAAGCAGGGCTTGCAACATTTAACTTGAAAAGGACTATCCTGTTAGTCGGCCAGCAGATTTTAATTTGAAATATCGAATTTTATTTAAAAACTATGGACAGCAAGCCACACTCTTAGTGAGAAGAGGCATTCCCTTCCAATGTGAAGCAGGCACCCCTATTTTACAACTGTACTGGCTACAGTAAGAACCTCAAAAGAGCCCCACTGGATCAGGCCAAAGGCCCGTCTAGTCTAGCTTCCTGTATCTCACAATGGCCAACCAGATACCTCAGGGGGCACACAAGATCTGCATCCTCTTGCCACTCCCTTGTGCCTGGCATTCAAAGATGGCCTACTTCTAAAACCAGGAGGTTGCACATACCCATCAGAGATTGTAACCTGTGATGGACTTTTCCTCCAAAAATTTTCTCCTACCCCCTTTTAAACGCATCTGGGCCAGCTGCCATCACTGCATCCTGTGGCAAGGAGTTCCACAGACTAATTACACACTGGGTAAAAAAAATATCTTGTGTTCTTATTCTCCCGACACTTAATTTAGTGTATGTCCCCTGGTGTTGTGTGAGAAGAAAAAGAACATTCCTATATTCATCCCATCCATCATCCCACTCGGTTCCTCCCACTCAGTTCCATGCCCCCAAATATTAATGACGCCCCCACTGCATAGATGCGGGATTATAAGCAAGGCATGCACAGTGACGGCCTCACCGACGTGATGGAACATGCGCACAGTGTTGGCTCTTCCTCCTCGTTCCTCTAGGAAGGGAAGCTCGGCATCTCCAAAGGAGGAGGAGGGCACCTTCCCCAAGTAGAACTGGTACAAATCCAGCAGGTACTTGGGGACCACAAGCCCTGGCCTTGGCTCCGGGCGCCTCTCCAAGCCCAGGCGCCTTAAGAGAATGCTCTGAAGAGACTGGATGGGGACTTGCGGAGGGTCATGTTTGCCGCCTCTGTTGGCAGTTCCCGGTGAAGCCACCTGGGGACTTTCGGATCCCCAGAGGACGAGAGGTATCAGCAGGACCACCAGAACAGGCAGGTTACCAGAAACCATTGTGGAGCTGGGGAGAGCAAAAGGGAGGAAAAGCATGGTGGGTGAAATGCAGCACATCGGCAGAATTTGATTCCGTTTTCTGTTTCTCCCCCTCACACTTGCGCACGCACCCAAACCAAACACACTGAATCCAAGAATCCATCTGCCCAGAACATACTGCAGCAGGCTGCCGGTCAGGAAGCAAGCTTTTTGTTGGCCAGACAGAGAGAGAGCACTCCCTGCTGGCAGAGGGGGAAACTACCCCCTCTACACATTGCAGGTTAGTCTCCTTCAATGCTGGTCAGTTTATTCTACGGCAATCTGGTGCAAGTGTTTAGGTACCTAAAGATTCTCAGAGCAGACTTGTGTCTGTCTTGGAAGGGATTATGGATTTATCTACATTTCTAGCCTGGCTTCTGTTGTCCTGGTTATCCACCCTCTCTCCCCCACACAATGTTCTGCCTTGGGCATTGTCTCCATTTTGCAGATGGAGAAACCGAGGCACAGTGACCCTGTCAAGTACTAATGCACACAAACTGAGCATCGTTTGCTGCAGCCTGGTGGCCTAGTTTGTTTCTTTGCGGCTCTTCTTCGCTGCAAGTTTTAACCTTTCCAAATGCGACCCTAAGGGACCCTGAATGCCTTGTTTGGGGCGGGGGGTAGGAGGGCTGTGGTGGTGGGTGAATAGGGAAGACGCCGGCAAAACTTCAGTAGCTTCATTTGCAAGGTAATGATACACCCTTGCATATTGCATTTGGGCAGGCTGAAAATGGAGCAGCGGAGCTCCAGGTGGGGTCACCTGGGTGCTGGATCCTGCCCTGAGACCCCCTCCAACCCCAGTGGGAAAAGTAACATAAGGCAGAGCAACAGCACTGCTTGCCAGAATTTGGAGTCTGTTGGCACTTGATAACTTTTTAGTGCTGTTGTGGGCAGTGCGGTTGGATATATTCTCTCTACCCTCCTCCAAAGTACTTACTTGCAAGAGTTGAGGCTGCTGGCGAGAATCCATGTTCCTCTCTCCTGCCACTCCAGGTGCCTTTCTTTGCAGGGTGGTGTGTTTGCTGCTCAGGTCTCTCCCAGCGGGACTGCTTGTCCTGGGTCACCCATGCCAGGAAACGGCCCTCGCTGCTGTCTGGGCTTCCAGTCCTGGCACTCTCTGCTCAGCAAAGGAGAGGCACCGGCGGCTCCCAGCTCTCCTCCTGAGAGTCAGGGATCTGCCCCCACCCTGCTTGCGGAGGTGCCGGTCGTGCTGCCTCCAGGATGTGATGTCAGCCAGGCATGTGGCCCAAGCCAGAACAAACAAGCTGTTGTGAGTTGTCGCCTCTTCGCTCTTTGCCAGCAGTGGTGTCCCCCTTGGTCCTTGGGTTTTCCCAGGGAAGAGGAGGTGCTGTGTGGACCTTGGTACCAGGTGGGGAATAGAACCCATCTGCAACTCCACCCAGTGCTTTCTGAAGGTTCACTCCCTCCAGCAGCCAACCAAGCATAAGAGAGGTCCAGGCTTTGACAACCCTTTCCCATAATCCCCCTTGATCAGCCACACACACTTCAAAATACTCAAAGGCACTGCCGCTGCTATAAGGTTATTGGACATCTGCTAGGGGACCCAGTTCTACCAGGGCTCTTTCGTGCCCGGCTGCAAACTCTGTTGATTGTGGTTTGGTCTGGTGCTGACGCTCACCAGTCTTCTGAGACCACTAATCAGACACAAACCTTGCACTTCTACCCAAGCACTGACCTGGGTCGCCTGTGTCAGCTGGGCATGGGCTGGTGAGGGGGACCGGTTGTGCTTGTTTAATGGCAGGTTTGCTGGGAGGACCTTCGAAGCATTGGGATCTCACAGAATCAAAGCTGGCTCTCTACGTTAAACGCCTTGATCTCCTCCTGCCCACCACTAACTTGCGTGACTCTTCCCAGATCACATTCAGGCAGGCGCCCGTGCCCCAGCAAAGGAAAGCCTGACTGGAAAAAACAGCTCCCCCCATCAGTCCCAGAAGTGCAGTAGGTCTGGGCCGCGTGCTTATCAGGCCAGCTGGAGAGAGGGCTTCCAGGGGCCATGGCTTCCTCTGCTTCCAGACAGCACGCGTCGGGAATGAGCCGACTGTGGAAAGTGTGTGTAAACAGGGCCGCGGAGGAAACACTGTGATCATCACCGGGGCAGGCTGTCGGAACAAACACACCATGCAGGAATGTGGCCTAATTGGGGACTTGGGGGGGGGGTGTAATCTACACAGAGGCTGAAACCTGTGGCATTTCCTAGAGGAAACCCAGCTGCATGTTACAGCAGAAATTGAAAAAATGTTTTGCTCCTGATTGGTGAGCACATCAATCCTGGCTGCACCAGCCATCGTATTTTTCCTCAAGCTGGCAATGCCGTCAGGGCCTCTGTTAATTTGGCTGCTGGCAAACCCTGGACACAGAGTGCCATCACCTAGGTGAAAACAAAGTGTTATCATTAGCTGGCAGGCTACCAGGACGCCCCAGCAGGATCTGGTTCTTTCTACCCTCCCAATATAGGTGGAGCTTGGCGCAATGAATGATGCCAGACCTTGGTGACCCAAGCTGGCATGGTCTTTCATCTCATTTTAAACTTCTGCACCAAAGATTCCTGTTGGCTGAAAAATTGTCATCGAGAAGCATTGCCATTGTTCTCCCTTTGGTGTTTACTGTGACCCCATAAGCTTGGAATTCTTCCCTCCTGCATCAGCTTTGTGCTCCTGGGGCTGTCCCCCCCCCCCAAACTTCTGCAAACAGCATGCAGTAAATGCAGCCAAATGTCTCAGGAAGAATGAAATAAACATCCCAACTCCTTCCAAAGATGTCCTCTTAGGAGGACAGCAAATATTGGCACATACTTTAATAGGTTTTTTACTAAGCTAGCTCAAAAGGAGCCGCAGGCTTCTGCAAGAACAGCTGTTCTGCTGCTTGATTGGGTTGGTGTTGATGCCCTCTTCAGCTCACCTTAAATTCCTGCTCATTTTTCTGAACTAACATGAGAGGCTCTGTTAGATCTTTCACTCTTCAAGGCTTCCCGTTACCTTGGGTGAAAGAGTGACCTTTACCCAAGTGACTTTTGGGTAAGAGAGCCTTCAGAGAAGTTTCTGCAAGAGTCTTCATTCTGGACAAACCCTTAGATTGGGAGGAAGCCAGCCCAGGACTCCTGCAGAGATGCCATGGGTAGCCTCCTCCAAGGACAGGTACTTTGACTGCTTCTTGGTTGAAGGGATAAATTAATTCAACAACACCCAACATGGAAGCAAGGTACCTCCAGCAACAACTGATAGACAATGTCAGAACTGAAGATCCTACAGAGATGCAGTGGGCAGCCCAAGAACTGACTCCTGAGGCTGCATGGCAAATGCTGCCTCCCCTTACCTGGTGATGCGCCAGCCATTGCTCTTCCCACTCCCCAGTGCCCTGGCTTGGAACTGCCTTCACATTTCCCGTTCATCTCTGTTCCTGTCTTCCTTTTCCAAGTCAGGGAGCAGAAGGAACAGCAGGGGCAAGTTGGCAAAGATGGGTGCCGCCCCCCCCGACCAATCTATGGCCTGAAACACCTACCTCAGTTGGCCTCATGCATGGGCCGGCCCTGGTGGGCGGACCCCCTGGACTCTTAGGAGCCTGATCTAATATCTTATTGCTCATGTCTGCATTAAAAACCCAAGCATATTAAACTGTCATGACTGCCTCTTGCAAGGAATGCTGGGAATTCAGATTCAGGTGATGTGGCTCTCAGGCAGCACCTTCTCAAAACTACAAACCCCAAGATGCTATGGGGAGGAAGTTCTTGCAGTAAATAAGTCCAGAATGTACTAAAGCTCACAGTGCGGACAAGACCTTATGAAAAATTGAAGTTTCGGCCTTCGGCGTCCATTGCTGACCTTCGCCAGCCTTGCTGATCCCCTCCTTACGCTGGAGTTTTCCTTGGCCGCAGCCGGCTATTTCTCCAGCTTGTCGTGAAAAACATCCTCTCTGCTGCTGACCCTGGGCTTGGCCGCCAGCCACAGGGGATGTTGGCATAGCGAGGGAGCGTCAAGTTGGTGCCGCCTCTGTGCAAAGGAGAAAACAGGCTGTCCTCGTGCACGGCAGTACTTCCTGTTTACAGGTCTGCGTTAACCCCCGGCTGCCCAGCAGTCCTTTGCAGCTGTAACCACCAGTCTTCCCAGCTGGCCAGGAATACCTGCAGCAAATAAAATCAGGATCCCAGCACATCTCAAACCCAGAGTATATGTCTGAATCAAAAATAGGTTTGCACCATTCATTTTGCAAGATGTGTCGGGACAGGATCTCAGCCAAATGGTCATTTTTATTTCTTGAAGCTGCCTCATTCAGACTTCCTTAGGAGTTATTACAACACCCATTTGTTAGGTTTCAGCTGTTTGTTGGCAACCTTCAGTCTCGAAAGACTATGGTATCGCGCTCTGAATGGTGGTTCTGGAACAGCGTCTAGTGTGGCTGAAAAGGCCCATTCGGGAGTGACAATCCCTTCCACACTGGGAGCAAGTGCAGTCTGTCCCTGGTCTGTCTCCCTGGCTATGGACCTTCCTTCTTTGCCTCTTTGCCTCAGACTGTTGGCCAAGTGTCTCTTCAAACTGGGAAAGGCCATGCTGCACAGCCTGCCTCCAAGTGGGCCGCTCAGAGGCCAGGGTTTCCCACTTGTACAGTAAATATATCTGCAGTGGCCAAAGCCCCATACAGACCATCCATAGCCATTTCCCATCCTGGCGAGGTGCACTTGGAACATGGGTAGTCAATTGCACACCAGGGAACTTTCACTGCTGTGAAATTCGGCTTGCAGAACTCCCTGCCACCAAAAGTTCAATCAGCATCCTGTTTTGCCAAACATTTAATTTGGTCTAGTGGCCTGTACTTTAATGTAAAGGGTTTTGATCTCTCTGGTGCGTGAATTTTTAAATTGGTGATGTTTCAAATATGCTTATGAGACAGTGTGTCTCCATGTTGAGTATGAATTATTTATAAAACAATTTTCTAGTGTGTGTTTAACCAATGTCTTCCTAGTTTTTTTTTTACAATGGTGCATGATAAGCTATCAAACAGGGTAGAACTTCTGCAGTGCATAAATCAAAGAACATACAAGTCACTTACTTATAGGAACAGGAGCATTACAAGCCTCTCACTGTTTTCATCTGTCAGGCTAGAGGGTATGGAACCAGATTTCTTAGAGCATTTAGGTATCTAGCCCTGAATCTAAAGTGTTTTCTTAAAATAGG
Organism: Tiliqua scincoides; assembly: GCF_035046505.1. Classification (NCBI taxonomy): domain Eukaryota; kingdom Metazoa; phylum Chordata; class Lepidosauria; order Squamata; family Scincidae; genus Tiliqua; species Tiliqua scincoides. The sequence continues at coordinate 25,798,831 of NC_089830.1, forward strand.
TCTTGTTCAAGAGGGTGAATTGCCCAGGCTTCACATCACACTGAATGCAAACACAGGTAAAGGTGCAAGACTTGACTTCCTTTCTGTGCCAGCAGGGCAACATCATGAAGGTGCCAGTTGCTGTCGTTCGGCTGCCCCGGGGACCTGATGGTACAAGCCGTGGCTTCGATCCCAACTCTCCTCGGTTCCAGGCCCTTGGCCCTGCCAGCCTTTCCTCTGAGCTCTCCAGTGAGCAGCAGCAAGCCCGTGTGGCACTACGGGAGCGCTACCTACGCAGCCTGCTGGCCATGGCCGGGCAGCCGGTCTGCTTCACCATGCACGAGAAGGTCAGCATCACAGCCTCGTTTGGAGCGTCCGACATCGATATCCTGAATTTCCATGTGTCTGACCTCGAGACACCACTGGGCGTGCAGAGAGAGGCCCTCCTCCGTTGTTCGGACATTATTGCATACTCCTTTGAGCTGTGAGGGCCGCTGGACTCTTCCTCCTCCTGCCTTTTAAGCAGTAATAAAGCATCTGTCCTAGAGAAGGCTTCCACCCTTCTGTGGGAATGGGGGTTGCAGCAAGCAAGTTCTGGCACAGACCAATGGTCATTCCCAAAACACACGGCAGGAGGAATTAAGGGGCTCTGGGAGCTCTGACCAGGCAGAGGGGGTGCCTCTTGCACTGCATGATTCACTTCTCTGGTTTCACCTCCCAGTCAGCATTTCTGCTGTCTCTGTAGCAGGAGGGCTTGGACCATTCCTTGCCCCTGCAGCAGAATTTACCCAGGACCGAAGTCCACCTCTTGTATTGCCTGGTGAACTGCTGGTGTTGAGACACTGAAAGTAACAGCCCCTTTTTCCTATAATAAAGACCACAAGACCAGCGTTCCAGGAAAGAACATGCGCGTAGGAAGAGTCCATACTGAAGGATTGGCCAAAGAAGCACATAAGTCGCAGTCACCTCTTTTAAGTTTTATTTTTTTTTACATCTTAAAAACAAAAAAACAGCAATGTACAGGATCATTACACAGCAGAAATTACAGGGGTCCTGGTGAACCAGCAGGGTGGGAGGTAGCCAGACAACACTACACCAGGCCCAACCCTAGTGGCGGTAGTGAGGGCTCCGGGAGCGGGACCGCGAATGCCTGCAAGAGGCAGAAGAATGGCTCGAGTTACTGCAAAGAGATAAAGGAGTCATGTCTCAAGTTCAGAAGGCCCATTTTTTTTTCTATCACTAATGTTAGCAAAAAGCCTGCGCAAAGGGACGGAGAGAGTGTTAGACCTGAGCTGGGCACAGCTGGGCTTGTTCCCCTGTTCCATCAGGAAAGCTCACACACTGGCCTCTCCTTCAGCTGCTGTCAACAATCTCACAAGACTGCTTCAGGAATAAGGTATCGTCCACCCCTGCAGTAGCGTAACCAGAGGGAGGAGGCTGTTAAGTACAGCAGGTGCTGCAACATGCCAAGTAAGCAGCCCCTCCCACGGGGCAGCACACCCCCCTCCAGTTATGCTACTGCACCCCTAAATAGTGCTCTGAACTGCCTGGAGGCCAAGCAAGAGACAAATGTGGATGAGAGAATGTTATCAAAGACCCAGAGTAGCTGATAGCCATGACAGCTGTCATGGGCACATGGGAGGACATCTCAGCCTGATCATGGGGTGGGGGGCGGTGGGGGCTCCAGGAAGCTAGCTTGGAAAAATCACTCACATGCGAAAGGAACAGTGCTGTTGGCAACGTGAGAGAGCTCAAGACTTTTTCAATGCTTTAAAGAGCTGGGGGGGTGGGTGGGGGAAGCCAGCTCAGAAGGGACATTTTCTCCGGCAAAAAGCCTGCTTACCACCACCCTGCAAACCCCCCCAGCAAGCAGCAAAAGCTGAATTTACCTCCTCGAAGAGCTATAGTCTCGACCTGCAAAACAAAAGTGGGATTTTTAAGCCTAAAATCACATCCAAAAAGTTATGAAAAAAATTGCCTATTTTGTGCTAAAGAACTAGGCAGAGCACGAACACAGAATAGCAACTAGGAGGAGGGGGGCAGGGAGCTGTGGTTCATTTCAAAACCTACACTTCAACAGCCTACACCCTGAGGACTGGAACCTTTTATTTTTTTCTTTCTTGGGGTGCAAGCAACAAAAATGCACTCAGCAACAGTATCATCCAAATAAGTTAGCAAGGTTCAAATATATACTGTTTCCCCAGGCCCGAGAATCAGAATGAAACTCAGCCAGTAGAGTCTAGCACTCAGCTGGGGTCAGGGAAGATCAGAAATCGGGAGCGGAGGGATACCCTGGCAGACCACGCCCTTAGTAGCGCCACAGCATGTGACATCAGCTTGGCCACGCCCCTAGTGAGGTTATGCTTTACATTCCCTCTGGACAGCGACTGGGACTCGGGTTCTACTCTGCTCCATTAGGCTCTTAACCTCTGCAGAATCCACACTCTGAAGGCCACACTGGGAAAGGCACAGCCCTCCTCCCACAGCTCCACAGCCACATCCCAAACAAACCCTCGGCACTCACTGTAACGTGGGGAAGGGGAGCGGCTCTGGCGGCTGTACTGCCTCTCCCACTCCTCCCGCTCCTTCTCTCGACGCTCACGCTCCCTACCGAGAAAGAAGAGAGCCGCTGAGAACGGGCAACCCGCCGATTCCCTCCCCACCCAGCTCCCCACCGCTCCATGCCGAGAGGCCAAGGAAACCGTGAGAGGCATTACTTCATCCTGATCTTCCGAGCCATGGCGCGCAACTCATCCTCGCGCTCCTGGAAGAGAGAAGGCAGTGCACTGGTCAACTGAAGGGCGAGGGGCAGGGTGGCTGAGCCCAAGAAAGGGCCCTGCAAGGTCAATGCCCGCAAATGAGCATTCGTGTTTCCCACCAAGACCAAAATGGTACGTTCTGCAATGAGAAAACTCCAATTTTACAAGTGGAATAATAATAATGCATCTCTGAATCCCCAACCTGGAACTTGCTCAGTGATCTTATAACATTATCACTGGGACCCAGAGGTCTTTCTGGTTCTTCGTGGGCATCCTTCATACCTTTGCCTCTTCAGCCCATCACAAGTGAAGTGAAAAGTAATTCTTATTTGGCTACTGGACTCTCACTTAAGTGCTCCAACTACTTAGGGCCCAATCCTATTCCATTTTCCAGGACCAGTGTAGCCATGCCAACAGGGTGTGCACTGCACCCTGTGGTTGGGAGGCAGTCACAGAGGCCTCCTCAAGTTATAGGAATCGTTGTTCCCTGACCTCGGGGCTGCATTTTGGTTGCACCGGTGCTCCAAAGTTGGATAGGATTGGGCCCTCACTGCAGCGACCAATGACTGCATCAGAGTGTGCATTACAATTGGTGCCCATCCCTGCCCTGCCTAATTTATTCCGCTTGCAGAACAGAGCCCTTGGAACGCAGAACTCCATGCCGACCAGTTACCTGTCGTTCGTGTTCCTGTTGCATCATCTTCTCCTGGGCAGCTTTTTTATCTGCTTTAACTGAAGAGGGGAAGAGGCAGGAGCTGTGATTCAACTGAGTGCAGCAAAACCGAGCAAGGGGAAGAAGGAAAAAAAGGAAGAGGGAGCTCTCCATGCGCCCTCCCCCCCATGCTTACACTGTCGGTTAAGCGCCTTCTGCATGCGCAGCTTCAGTTTCTCCTGGGGGGTCAGCTTTGGCTACAAGCGGAAAGTAAACAGAAAGGTGTTAAGAGGTTGGGGGTCCAGGCCAAGAGAAAATGGGGGGGGGGGTGTGGAGAAGAAGGGGTCTGAGGAAAGACAAGCCTGCAAACAGTAAAAGAGGACAAATGAAACAGAGCCTTCAAATCGCCCCCCCCCCGAAACCGTTACTGCCAATGGAGGCAAAGGGGCTAACACTTCCCCAGAAGGGGGAGGACCCTCCCAAGAAACAGCAGCTCAAGAACAACCAGAAGGTGCTAAAATTTGTTCCAGCCAAAATGTAGAAGGTTGGCCTCTAGGCAGTCTTATGTATTTTAAACTGGAGATGTGGTTAACCCCCCCCCACACACACACAAACGCATACTTTTTCAGGCCAATATGTGCCATAAAAGACTAACAGATTCATCAAGTGAGCAAGCTGGCAAATAAATAACTTCCAAGGACTAATCTGCAAGTTGCTTTGGTCTACGGGTGCAGATTCTCCACTCCTATCCGAGGCTGATTGATTCCATAAGAGGGGCGATACTCCTAGGTTTCAGGTAACCTGCAAGCAGCTTGTGCCTCCTCTAAGCACACTTTCATACATTTCCACTCTGCATGCCACAGCTAGACCCTTGAGAATCCCAGCTTTTTGACAGAAAATTCTATTCTTTGCAATTGCCAGCATGAAGCCAAAAGGGGTAGAGAGAAGCTAACAGGGTCCAGCTGGGTTACATTTCAGGTGCCCTTTTATCAACACCCAATTCACTTTCATGTATCTGAAATATTTTCACCAAAAAAAATCATATCACAGAGCGAGTGTGACCCCACCAGCCAAGCTGAAACCAGCAAGTGACACGCACCTAAAAAAGGGAATTGGAATCTGCAACCAGAGCTGGAATGCCTCAGGCACTTGGTGTGCCTGGGGCGCCTAAGAATTTGCAAGGAACAGGGCTCTTCAAACTAGGCCTGAGCATAGCGGGACAAACCAGAGGCAGGACAGGTGTGCTGGGGAGCTGGGAAAGAGGGCTTCATTGTACCCACCATGTGTATAGGCTGAATCAGGGCCAGGTATCTTCGAAGCAAGTCTAAGAGATTTACAACGCAATCCTACACGTGTCTGCTCAGAATTTGAGCCCAGTTCATTCAATGGGACTTTCTGCCAGGGAAGCATGTTTAGATCGACAGCTCTGGTGTGGCACGATTTTGTGCAGCAGGGGCCACTGACAAAGTGGGTTCTAATCCATAAATGCTGCTGCCTTCAGGAAGCCTGTTTGAGTGCTAGTGAGGCTCTTTTCATGCGTTTCCTGTCCCAAGACTTACACTGCTATCCCTCTGGAATTGGCCATCCCTTGGCAAGGCAAATTTATGCTGGGCAAATTTATGTTGTGGCTCATTCGCATGCACAAGTCACCACTGGGTGTGACGTTCAACGAGCAAGATAACCCTCATTCCTGAACAAGCCCTGTTTCCTTCCATTATGGGACAACGCCCATGAAAGAACAGTACAAACCAAGCGACCACCTCTGCTCCCCGTGATGTACTGCTGCATTGCTCAACGGCAAGAGAAACCTGCTGGGTAGGTGACCTCTCTTTGGGCCTGTTCCTTCCCCCCTCTAATATTCATTTCAAGTGCTCTCAGGGCTGTGTGGGCCCAACAGCAGACACCATTGCCTGCATCTACTGCTACTTTTCAGAGGCACACTGGGGCAAGGAGGAAATTGGTCAACACATCAGGAGCAGGTCCAGTGTGTTAACACTGTCCATGTACAGCAAAACACACTTGAACAAGAATTAATTCAGATGGTAGAAGAGGCCACCACGCACACATATGCAATAAGAACTTGTGACACTGCATCTATGGGAGGGGAAAAAACCGAGGCCATCTTGTGTTAGCTATTTTGCCGCTACATTATGAATCAATTTGGATCGTTTGTCCAAAATCAAACCACGGTTTGCCACAACACCCAAAATGATCTGAACCATCTTTCCTCACCAGGACTTAGATCTGGGCTCAAACAGCAGTTTGCCAGTTCAGTTGTCACTACAAATTGTGGTCTGCAAGACGATGTCAGGCCCCACATGCGAAAGGGGGTGGCGGTACAAGCTCACAGCACTGCTTCACATTCCTCCAACCCAGCAATTTTCAACATTTTTCTTCTCACAATACACTGACTTCTATGGTCCTTGCCTCTTGTGATGTCATTTCCAGTACTGGGAGACTCTTCCGTGTTCTGCAGCTCTGTTTCTAGGACAACTGTAGTAACGATTTCCTCTTCCTCCACCAGCTCTGCCAGCGGAGAACAGGAACAGGCAATTCGTTACTATAGACAGTTGCCCTCAAATCAGAGCCACAGAACCCAGGAGAGTTTTTCAGCCATTTTCAACCGCTTTGCTCCAAACTCCCACATCACACCTGCCAACTTTTTGCAGCACACCGGTTGAAAATCACTGCTCCAACCAATGGTTCCAAGGAATGACTGAATGCCGTCAGTTTTGCGGATGCCCACATGTTCTACTTCTTTGGGTCAATGAGCTCCAGGAAGCAGGAACCCCTAGTAAGGAGAATTTTACTACAGACGATATATGGCTGGCCTTGTTCCTTAGAAATGTATGTGATTTAGGGATGAAACAAAATACACCTGAACTGGAGAAATATCTGACGTTCTGCCAAAAGCAAGCAGGTGGGCAGCAATTCCAGAGTTTGGTGGTAGCTCTCAGAGCAATTCCATAGCTCTCAGCTATGAGAGCGCCGTTCAGCACAGCTAACATTCCCTTGCCATTGTGCAGTGGGCATGCTAACATCTCCTGGGCTTCCTGCTTGCATAACCTGCACCATCTACCCCTGGGATCCAGAGACTGCCTGCTCAGTACTGCATCAGGATCCTGGCTAAATGACCACCGTTTCAGCCACACAGACCTGGCTGACTATCTTGGGTGGCTGACAGGCCACTGTGTCCCTTCTGAGTCCCACCCATCATAGATTCTGAAAACCTGCTCTCAGTTCTGTGCTGAGTTTGTGCTTTCTGTTTGCTTTGGTCGCCAATTCATAGTCGGAGCGCCAAACTTTCAAGAGTCATTATTCCAGGGTAATCCGTTTAAAAACAGGCCCCGAGGACCGTGTGGCCCAAAGCAGATGCCCCAGTCATCCACATGTCTCTGAAGAAGAGCGATAAATCCACATGCAGCACTGAAGCAGTTGTGCCAAGAATAGGATAAGATTAAGGTCCTCTTCTACAAGACCCTTAAACACCTCCCTCCCCACAGTCATAGTTCAAAGGTAGAGAACATGCTGGTCCCAGGTCCAATCCAATTCCCAGCGCCTCCACTTGAAGGGCTGCACAAGGCCTGCGGCAGTGACTCTGCAGCCAGTTGGAGGAGATGGCCTGGCCGTGACAGCCCCATAGTCTGACTTCCTACCAGGCAACCTCAGATGTGAACCCTTCTGTATTTTCCCCTTCTGGCAGCTGACCGCCACCTTGGATTTCTATTAAGATGGACTGGAAACAAGCAAACCGTTTTGGGAAGATATGGAAAAGAGGGTAAAAGCAAAAACCAGTTTGGGCCCTGGCAGATGAGCGAGCCGGATGTTGTGACAACTTTGCAGATCAGTTGCAACACAAATGACTGGTTTACAAGCACCAACAAACAGAAAACAAAGCCTTGAAATAGGTACGCCCACTCTGAGGCATAGTCAGCAACTTCCCCCTTGGCTCTGGTTTGGCTAGGGGACACACACACACACACACACACACACACACACTCCCAACCACCTCCTCACTCCCCACTCAACACTCCCCCACCTTTGACAGTTAACACAGGCCTGCAAGTTGAGGGTCAGAAAAACTTTTTCCAAAAATTTATGGTGTTTTTATGTGAATTTGGGGTGATGATTCAAAAATGTCATCTGTTTTGCCTTATCACGTCTAGTCCTGCAGATATGTCACAGCCTTGTTAGTGAATGGTTCAAGCAGCTCTGAAACCAGAGGTGATAAGGCAAATCTGATGCCAAACTCAGAGCCCCAAATATATCCAGCAACAGGTCTAACTTTTAAGACAGCAACATGTGTGTTGTGCAATCCAAGCAAGACCCGCAGAGTCAACCCTTCCTTGCCTGAACTCTCAACTGCTCAATGCTCGCCTGGCAAAGCCCAGATCGAATGGCAGCTCCCTGGTTGAGCAGCGCCATTAAGGGATGCCCAAAAGGATCTTGGCCCTGACAGCACCTACAGCAGTCAAGCAGGGTCATCCAAAACTCTTTTAGAACAAGTTTTTTTTTTTCTTCCTGCATCTCTACTCTTCCCCCGAGTTCTTTTTTCTGCAGTGATGGGAATTAAGAGAGGTGAGGTTTAAATTCTTACTGACTTTGGCTGCTCCTGTCTCTTTACCACCGGCAGTTTCAGCCCTGGGGAAAAGAAGGGGAGGGGGAGTGAGGAAGGAAAGATTGACACTGTTTCAGCACCACAGTCCTCAAAGAGGACCAATGATCAACCTCCAACCCGCCCTAGGAACAAGAGGGGGCCACATTAATCCCCCCCAGCCCTGCAAAAGGACAGTCTCCCGCAGCCTGCCACCTCTTTTTCCACATGTGGTCTGTGTGGTAGAAACCTGATTTCTTCATAACTTCTCAACCACTGAAAACTAGGAGGGAGGCAGAAATTTAAAGTCATAATTTGTATTTTAGATAATTCTGCTTTTGGAAGGTTTTCAAAAATAGCTGCTTACCGTTTTTTAAAAAGCTGCATTTGCAAATCACTTTCTAATGTTGAGAGCCCTTCACACATCTTCTCGTACTGCAATCTTTATCAAGGCAAGTACTGCTCTTCCCATACTACAGATGGGAGGGATGAGGCCAAGAGGGAGGGGCCCAAGGCACTCCCTTGCCCAAAGTCACTAGTGCAGTGGTTCCCAAACTTCTCAGTACCAGGACCCACGTTTTAAAATGACACTCCTTTGGGACCCACCTAACTTTATGAGAACAAAAAAGAGTTTCATTTTATCAACTGCTCAAGTCCCTGTTTTTATCCTTTTTAATGGGCAAGGAGGCACTTTCTGGTGCATTTGATGAGCTCCATATCCATTGGATTCTGGTGGCCTTGTGTTCCCCTTCCCCTGGCCTTCGATAAGAGCCAAGGCACACTTGTCCACTCATGAGAAAAGGCAAACTTACTGCTCAGTTTCGCTTCCCAAAGGGCTCAACACATCTTCCTTGTCAGTGACCAGCTTGTCAGTTTCATGACCCACCAACAAGCAGGTGAGCTCAGGCAGAGGTGAAATTTGAACCGGGAACTTCCCAACTCATGGCTCACCTCTTGGCCACCCTGCTCTCCCAGCTACAAATACAGTGGTGGGCAAAACCAGGGGGAAAAGACCAAAAGCCAACGCTTTCAATCACCAATTTCTTTTTAAAAGCAAGTTTCTACCCTTGTGATTGCAATAAGGATAGACTCAAAAGCACAGAGGGCAGAGTCTACTGCAGCCTCAGAAGCAGGGGGGGGACTGCTCTGTGAGGCTCCCCGTAATCAAGAGCGGGCCATCAGTTTCCTGAACAGCCCTTTGCCCTGTTGTAAGACAGGGCAAGGTGCAGAGCCGATCAAGCCAAGTTAAACACAAGAGAAATCATGGAACTCTGGGCAGGCTACAGTTTTCCTTGATGCAAAATGAGTTGGTTTTGCCCCGAACCCTGGTGACAGGGAGGTCACCTGTCAGGGCCAGGAAAGAGATGGAACCACTCACACCCACGGTTCACTCACTTTTTCAGTCTCTCCCCAACGGCAGGGGAAGCCGCAGGCCTCAGTGGTTTCTCTCTGACCGGAGATGCCGTTCTGCTGCGGCTCCGCGACTCACTGTCGCTCCGGCTGCTGCTCCAGTGCCTCCCTCCCCGGCTGCCCCACCGATAGCGTTCCCCAGACCGGGAATTGCTCCTGGGGAGAGAAACACAAAGTCAGAAGGATACTGAAAAATCCAAACGCTTCTTAAATACTGCAGCTCTCAGGCACCTGAAGTTTATCGTATGGGGCTCTTTTGTTTAGCAAGAGCAACCCCTGTTATATACTCTGCTGGGGACCAGCATATTCTTACTAAGGGTTGTTGTTGAATCTTTCCCCCTTCCCCACCCCAAAAAAACCCCTCAGACCCCTATAATAAGTATTCCGATAACTGCAGACAAACATACAGCTCTACCCCTTTCTGCACACATGGAAAGAAACATCACCAAGTATCACAGCACCTGTTGGGGAGACTGATGAGGCTCTAAAAAGCTGGGGCTGTTGCGGGACAGAGGCCAGGAGTGGGACACACAATAGGGAATGTTGGTTAACCCGCAGCTGTCCCCTCCAGGCAGGTTCCCAGTGCTAGCCCTGCCAGACACTTATATAAGAGTTGCCCCTCTCCAAGTCAGACCCCTCGTCTATCCAGTTTGGGATACCAATGACTGGAAGCAGCTCAGCAGGGTTGCAGGCAGAGGTCTCTCTCCCTGTGCCCTGGAGATGCTACAAGGGACCTTCTGCAAGGACTGTGCCACTAGGCTTCAGGCGCCACTGCAGTTATCCACAGCACAAGAGACTTCCTCACCAGGTTCACAGCCAAACACAAACCACTCCACCCAGCAGCTGTCAGGGCCGGTGCCCCATCAACCCACCTGGACCTGCGGCGAGAACCGTACCGCCAGCCCCGCTCCGTTGAGTGCGAACGGGAGTGGTGGCGCCCGTCCCGTGAGCCTCCTGCCGAGTAGCGCCTGGTCCTGCTGCGAGAACGGGAGTATCTGTGGCTGCGTGAGCGGGTGTAGCGACTGGCTCGGTGGTACCCACTGGTCCGGTGAGACCGCGAACTGGAGCGGGAGCTCGACGAGGCAGAGCTGGAGGACGTGGAGGAGGAGGAGGAGGAGGAGGTGGAGCGTCGCCTGAAAAAAGGAAAGACACAACACTGGCTATTTGCACAGGGAGCGAGCAGGTCAGCAGCAGCAGGGGGGGAGGGAGAAGAGACGTTTGGGAAGACGAGAGAGACCAATGGAAAAGGTGCAAAAGAGAGCGCCTAAGATGATTACGGGGCTGGGGCACCTTCCCTATCAGGAAAGGCTACGGCGTTTGGGCCTCTTCAGCCTAGAAAAGAGGCGCCTGAGGGGGGACATGATTGAGACATACAAAATTATGCAGGGGATGGACAGAGTGGATAGGGAGATGCTCTTTACACTCTCGCACAACACCAGAACCAGGGGACATCCACTCAAATTGAGTGTTGGGAGAGTTAGAACAGACAAAAGAAAATATTTCTTTACTCAGCATGTGGTCAGTCTGTGGAACTCCTTGCCACAGGATGTGGTGATGGCGTCTGGCCTGGACGCCTTTAAAAGGGGATTGGACAAGTTTCTGGAGGAAAAATCCATTATGGGTTACAAGCCATGATGTGTATGTGCAACCTCCTGATTTTAGAAATGGGCTATGTCAGAATGCCAGATGCAAGGGAGGGCACCAGGATGCAGGTCTCTTGTTGTCTGATGTGCTCCCTGGGGCATTTGGTGGGCCACCGTGAGATACAGGAAGCTGGACTAGATGGGCCTGTGGCCTGATCCAGTGCGGCTGTTCTTATGTTACCTCTCAGGCCGACAGCTCCAGAGGCAGCGGCAGCGACTGCAGGCAGCTTTCCCCAGCTACAGAGCCTGCAAAGGCTTGAGTAGGTCCTGTGCAGACCCTCCACCCCCACCCCTCCTTCATTCTTCACACACACCCAATACTGGAGGCAGGAAGGCCTTGGACACCCAGCAGACTCTGGGGCAAGGGACAGAGGCAACTGCCAAAGGCAAGGGGCACTGATTGACTGCAAGATCCCACTGCAAAGAAGAAAATCTGGCACACCCAAGCCACTCTTGAGAATTCCAACTTGCATTTTAGACAGAGCAGCCAGCTCTCGAGAATGGGGCATAGACTTCTTGGACAAAGGTGATTGGGGTGTATCCAATCCAACAGAAAAAACTGCACAGAGGAACAGGTTCCAGTGGGAAAGGAACTGGGGAAGTTGCAAACCCTCATCAAGGAATCTGGGGCAATTGGCTGTTTGGTTACCTGGAACCAACAGAACAACGGAGCTTTGCACACGGAGCCAAGAACCATGAATGTTCCATGTGCAAGGAGGAGCATTCAGTCCTGTGAGCCCCCTCTCATCTCCTTATTCCAGACACAGGCAGCCCACCTCAGGGACAATTAGGCCTGAGTTCACCACACTGGACTTTGAAGCATTTTGCAGGAAACCAGCATCCCAGGCCCTGCCCTGCCCCAACCAAGAGGCAACAGCATGTTCAAAGTCAGCCACGTGGAGCCTTGGCCTTCCCGCTCCTTCAGCGATATCATTCGTGGGATAATGACAGCGAGCAAGAGATGGCTACGAGTTCTCTCCCAGACCTCTCCTGCCTCGACAGACCAGCCACCCTCAATTGCCCATCATCCCACAGAAACAGGTGAACTCCCCATCCCATGCCACCCGTTTCCTTGAGCAGACTGAAACCAAGGACTGGCTGCAGGGCGGGATGTGGGGGGGGGGGCAAGGGGACTGGCCAACAAGAGCAGCCAATGAAAACGCAGTCCCCCAAATAAGGACAGGTCAGGGAGGACGATGGAAAAAAACAAGAAGTCAACCTTTGACCCCGGAATGGTCTCTGCTTTAAGGTTTGGGAAAGCGAGGCAGGTGCGAAAGTTACCGACCGGGAGGAGGAGCTATGACCTGCCGCAGCGCTGCCTTGCTGCACTTGGCTGGAGTGGGCCTTGCCAAGGGAGGCAGCCTTCCTGGGGGCTCCTCCGGCTTGAGCAGCTGCAGCTTCCTCGTCGCTGCCCCCGAAACTGGTGATGAAGGTGATCTTTTCCTCATGGCCCACAGAAGGAGAGCGGGAGCGGGAACGGGACTCAGAAGTGGATTCTGATGGTGAGCTGGAGAAAGAAGGGGGACACCGAAGGTGAGAGTGGGGTGAGCTCACTTGGGCCTTCCTGCCATCCATCCCCTTACTGATGGATGGCAGGCACTTGACACTGTGCCAGCCATTGCTCCTCTCTACAATCAAAAAGGAAGTGTGGAGGATCAGAAAACGGAGGGCTAGAGCATCCAATGCTCTAACTCACCACTCTCCTATCCTCTGCACTTCTTCTCTTCCTTTGGCTGAGACACGTGAGCGCCCGCCACCTATCTGCCTCAGCTGACCTCATGGATGGGCCAGCCCTCTTTCTGCCCACCACTACAGTAGAACCTACTTCAAGCTCCCTTGCTCCCAAGGCAGCACAGGCCAGGACCTGGATGCAGTCTATTTACTTCTCTCTCTGGACCCCAGCTTACCTCTCTAAGGCAGGGCTGTACACACAACAATCCAGATTGTGTTCTACAAGGACAACTATTTCCCTGGATGCCAGTGGAAGTCTCCCCTTCCCCAACAGTTAAGTGAGAGGCGGTTCCAGGACTGCTGCAGCTCAAAATTCCAGCCACACCTGTGGTTCAGCCTGCTCTGCACTTATGCAAGCGCGCTATTCTTAAGGGGTGGGAGGGGGAGAAGAGTCCCGTTTTCAGTCTCTTTGCAGTAAGCAGGTTGTCTAGGGCTATGCCTATACCACATTCCACTTTTTTAGCTGGTGAGGAAAAAACCCTCGTTTTGATATGCCCACAAGTGTGTACATTCGTCAGGGAAAACCTCCAAAAGTCCATGCCCCAAGGAGCTGAATCCACTCACCGTTTATAGGGATTGTAGGTGGGGCTGTCTCTCCGAGCATAGCTGTAAAAACAAGACAGTGTGAGGAAGGAACTGGCACCTGCTTCAGACCAATGAAGAGAGATTCACCAAGTCTGCTGTAGAGACCCAACTCAGTCCAGGAGGACTAATGTTTTTGTCCAAGCTGTCCCTGAGCCCAAACTCCACTCAGCCTCCCAAGGTTTACAATCCTTGACAGCCAGAGCTAGGACCACCTGGTTCAAGGCCAGACCACAAACCAGCCCCTCCTCAAAGCCTTACCTTGGAGGACTGATTTTCCGTCCTTTCAAGCGCTTCTCTCGGAATTCCCTTCTTTGTCGCCGAGAGCGGCGGCCCTGGAAAAGGAGAGCAGATCTGGGATATAGTGGAATGTGCTAGGCTGGTGTTTAGAGAGAGACCCTGAAAAATATCACTACTCTGGGATAAATTCCAGCATAAATGGGAGATCATCCCACCATAGCCTGCCTAGGCACCTGCTGAGTTCTGTTCAAGAGGAGCCTCCAATCAGAAGACAGCAGCTGTTGGAGATGACTGTCTCAACAAAAGAAGTTACCTAGAAGAGGACCTGGAACGAAGCCTCCTTACCGAGTACATGGCCTTCTCCTCCTCCAGTGCTTTGGCATGCTTGATAGCTTCAGCCTCCTCTTTGTCCTTCCGTAACATCCTTCCGGAAGAAAAGAAAAATCAGGGAGAGGAAAAGAAAATAGAAGGATACATATTATGTCTGGAGGGAAGGGACCTTCTAACGCTGGGCAGAAATTCATCCGACATACTGAAGGCAAATTTCCATGTAAAGTCACAAAGTGAATTTCATTTCCGCATCTTTCCCAATTCTGATATTCCCACCACAGAGATACCAGCTTCACTTCCTGGCACTGACTTGCCACCCGGGCCCTCACCACAAGACTAATGATGCAGAGAAGCCGCCTGCACGTGGGCTCGTCTCCAGAGCTGCAGTGGCCCAGGTGCCTTACCGGACAAAGTCTCCCTCCGCCATCCCATAGGTGGTGGCCTGCTTGTTCAGGTCGGCCACTTGCTCCTGGTTCAGCTCATCCACATCGACTTCAACATCTGCAGGAAACGGGAAGGCGGGTGTTGGTGGCTGCACCCCAAGAAGTTCCCCCAAGCCCGGGAGCCCCGGGGCTCGGCACAGGATTAGCAGGACGTCCCTCCTTCCCAGGCCTGATCCCAGGCTCTGCTGCTGAAATACTTCACCGCTCGCTTTTCTGACCACCCAACGCTCTTCCAGGAATTCCTACTTCGGCTTCCTGACTGCTCCCGGGAGGACCAGCATAAAGTCCTCACCTTCAACTGCGAACATGTTTTGGGAATCATCCCCCCCCAACCCCCTGGGGTAGCTTCTTGGGGTTTCCCATGCAGTGCAGTGGGGAAGGAGGAGGTGCTATTCTATTGTGGAAAGAAGTCCAAGCTCCTCCCCGCATCAAACTAATGCCACACACTCACCAGTACAATCCTGGTGTTGCAGAAAATGGGAAGAGGAAGCCATCGCTTTTGAAGAACTTGGGCAAAGCAGCAATCAGGGCTGTGGCCAGAAAGGCCTGTGGCAGCAGCAGGTCTGGTATGCCAAGGACCCTTTTCAAATCTCATTCCCTTCCCCAGCAGAACACATCCTATCGTGCACCACTTGTGCGCAAATAGCGCATACGTTCCCTGTGCTCAGCAGGGAAGGTTAGACTGAGAGGGGACTGTGGCTGCTGTCAGGCTGGTGGCTTTGCAAAGGCTACTCCCAAAGAGCCTTAGGAGACATACCAATATCGGGGATGACCTCATCCTCGTCTGTGTTGCTGTCTTCCTCGGAGTCTTCCTCCTCTGCTCGTTTCTCAGGCGGGTTCTCGAGCTCTGCCACCGTGCTGTCCTCATACGTGTAGCCAATGGACGCCTTCTTCTCTGCTAACCTGATTGGTCAAAGACCATCCGTTAAGGGCCTCCCGGATGAAGTCTGCAGGATGGATCTCTGGATCTGACACTTAGAACGGCCACCGCTGAGTCCAAGGGCCAAACCTCACATTGTATTTAGCCCCCCATTAGGCTGACAGCTCAGAGTTCTTTCTTGGTTCTGCCAGCATGCATGGGAACATGGGATGGCTTGCAGAGATAGGCAGCTAAGGCAAGGGAACCCAATGAATGAGAGAAGAGGCAGGAGTGGTTCTCCTTCAGGTGAGAGTCTAGCATTTGGAAGGAGCTGTGCTTTGTGTGAGGTTTCATTTATTTATTAAATTGTACTTTTTAGTTCAGCCATTTTCAACTGGTGTGATGCAGGCATTTGGAACACAGTGGCTGAAAATTACTGAAAAACTCTTCTGGGTTCTTTGGCTCTGTTTCTAGGGCAGTTTTCTGTAGCAACGTATCTCCTGTCCATCTTCCTCTGCCGGCTCCAACAATTTATTACTACAGGCGGTTGCCCTAGAAACAGAGCCTCAGAACCTGGAAGAGTCTCCTGGAAGCCAGAAGTGACATTACAAGAGGCAAAGGCCATAGAGTAGCCCACAGAGGTCAGTGTGCCATGAGAAGAAAAATGTTGAAAATTTCTGCTCTGCTTCATCCCTAGAACCTCCCAGGGACAATAAAATCCAGCTCCCATGTAGTGTACCATGGATTAGGTCAAAACTGGCAGCCCCAAGACCCAGAAGGCCGCCATCACTGGCTCCCTGCCCTGCCCACACCAGACCACTCAGGCCTGTTCTGTTGCCCTCTCACCCTTCTCTCACCCAAAACCACTCACTTCTTTTTTTCATCCTCGTTTGGCTTCTGGAGTCCTCCATACAGCTCATCAATGTAGATCTGATAGAGGCACTGCTCCTCTGAGACTGAAAGGCAGAAACAAAAAAGAGTTGGAATTATTTGCTTAAATACATTTCTGTCCCATGGAAGGGACATCAGGGCAGTAAGCAGAATATGTTAACGCAACCAGAAAACCACGTCAAAATCAGAATAAACTCCATGAACAGGAGACATTAAACACAACCCAGTCAGAACCACAAGCACAAAAGAAGAGCGTCAGGGATGCTCCAGCCCACCCCTCCTCTCCTCCAACTAGGGAGCAGGAAGAGAAGCTAGCACAGCATTTGCGGGGGGGGGGGGAATTTGGCCCACGGCTTCAGATGCCAGCTTTGGCTCTGGCAAGAAGAGTGAACAGGAACGTACTGCCTGCAAAGTCGTTCTGCACCAAGCCTCGGTATCTCTCATAGTTGCATTTCCTCTCATCAGACTCCTGTTCCGGAGAGCTAGAGGAGCAAAAAAGGAAGCAATTGGAATTGGAATTAGGAGGCCAAGATTCATGTTTCATTTTCACCTCTCACTTAGAACTGGTTGTTGAGCACAATCCTAAAATCAAACAGAAACTGGATCAAATTAATATAAAAAATAGGATTGTGTCTCCCCTCCCCCACCGGAGATCACTTAGTCCTTTGGATCCTGGCAACCAACCAAACACTGAAGTTCAGAATAAAGATGAGACACTGAAGTCAAATACAAAAAGACATGCAGGTTTGCAACTAATTGCAATCCTCTGTTTTGCCTCATATTTACCATCCCAGCTAATTAATACAGTCTACTACAACTACACTAATGAGGTGCGGTGGCTGAGCAGGTAAAGACGATGGACTGCCAGCTGGAAGGTCCACAGCCCAGGAGTCTGAGACCCTGGTGCTGTGGAACAAGGTGAGGTCCTACCACCTGCCTCAGCTCCTGCCAACCTAGCAGTTTAAAAGCATTGAAATGCAAGTAGATAAATAGGTACCAGTAGGAAGCTAACAGAGTTCCATGCACTTTGGCATTTAGTCATGCTGGCCACATAACCAAGGAAGATGTCTTCGGACAACACTGGCTCCCTCAGCTTGGAGACGGAGATGAGAACCACCCGTACAGTCTGACTGTGCAGGGCAAACCTATACCTTTACCTTTTACTACTACACTAATACCCAAACCCCTGTGGCTCCAATAATCTCCTTGACTAATTTTTGAAAAAGCAAAATGTTTTTCTGAAAATGAAAAAGTACAATGTGGGAGCATGTAGACTGGGGGGGGGGGGTACAATCCGGTGCAGAACATGAGAGTGAAGTATAGCATAATGCCAATCCACCCTCCCTCCCTTTCCTTCCTGAAGAGGAATTCTAGGAGTTCTGGAAAGCTGCAACTCTCAAGTTACCCCAGGCTACACTGTATGTTAAGAACGCCAAGGCACTCATCATGCAGAACATGGGGGAACTCTGACCCCACCTAGCTGCGAAACAGACCTTGGCCTTTTGTTCCATGGACAGTAACTTATCCCTCCAAGATGGAACAGTCAGGCTCCCTTTTCCTCGCTTTCATCCTCCAGTTAACCATTTGACCGTGCAAACAAAGCAGAGATTGACACAAGGAGCTGTCCACCTCAGGGTTTATCAACAAACACCTTACATTGGGTTCAGCAGTGGAGGAGTGTACATGGGAATGTAGTCCAGGTGGGCACGAACATCAAACCGGTCAATCATGTTGTTGGTGTCCCCCTGCCAAGGCATCCTGGATGAGACAGAACGTCGTGGGAAGGTCAGAAACTCTGACACAGGCCTAGAAGGAAAGCTCTTCGCTGTCCGTGTAAACATCCCCGCTTTGCTGACGCAGAAATGGCTGCTACTCACATATTGACGGGGCTCTCGGCTGCAAGAGCCACAGCAGAATCCAAGTGGACCTTGCACGCACGACCGTGGACCTGCAGGAACTGGGCTGGGTCCTTTTTCTGGAAGAGAACTGCAACGCTTAATATGGAATACACAAATGCGTGAGACTGCAGACACTCAAATTCCATCCTTAGCTGAAGTCAAATGATGGATTTCAAAAACCTAGCTAAAAAAACCCACACCCAGGCCTTTTTTTGTTACATTTTCTCAAGAGCGCGGGAGAAAGGGGGGTGTAGTGTTTATACACAGGCGCTGAGCTTAGCCTTGGTAACATGGCAACCGGCAGGCAGGCAAGCCTGATGCCCCCCCACTCAGGCAAACCAGAGTGGGCCAGTTGCGAAGGCTGAAGCCCAGTAGCTGGTAAACAGAGGATGTTATGAAGAAGCCCTTATCTAGAAATGTATTGCGGTCAAGTCAGAGCCAGCAGGTTGCTTAGCAGTGCAGATTTCAGCAACCTTCAGTAATTTTCCCTATTGCATAGCTTTGCATCATGTGTTTTGAGAATGAATAAAAGTCTGAGGAAGCTAGCCAGGAGGACGGACCTCTCTCTCAATCTCATACCGTCCTACTTCCGGCTCAGCTCTCCCTGCATCAACCCTCTGAATGAATGTCTCTCATTGCTCTGACTCTTTGCTGCTCGAGTTCTAACTTTCAAACCCTCAGAGTGCTTCTGCTTTTAGCACGCTCCCTCTGGCACCAAGGTTCTAAGCCCTGGGTGCTTCCCAAGTAGCATTGCACTGCTACAGGGGGGGATAGGGAGAATTACTGTGTAGCAGTTGGGAATGTTTTTCACAACACTTGCATCAGTTAAAATTATTGCCTTTCAAAAGAGAGCCTTTATTATGGAGTTTGTAAGCCACTTTGGGCATTTGCTTCGGCAAGGAAAAGGTGGATATAATTTTTTTTCAAAACAAAGAAAAGATGCTTCAGCATGCCAGCTGTCCAATGAAAGGCATCTCTTGCCCATTGTTTTGAACCCAGCAATTACACTAGATGCCCATGTTGATGATAGCAGTTAAAATCTTGTGAAACTCTAAAACTCAGAAACGCACCGGTGAGTACAGACACTTGCCTAAACATGGTTATCTGGTGTACGCCTTGATGCCTACAGTGGCTAATGTTACACAGACCTAGGAGGTCCAGGTTCAAATCGTTCCTCATGAAGCTCACCAGCAGAACAGACATTATGCCCCCAACTGTTCATTTTCAGACATTCGCAATGCTGGTCACAGTCACCACATTCTGGATGCTCTAGAAAGCACCTAATCTAGAAAGGCAACCGAGATGTCTAACATTCTGGTGTCGTTTGCTCTGGGGGAACACCCCACTCTTCGGGAACAGAGGACTGCCAAACCACTCACTCTGATCCTGACCATCTTGGCTTTTATTCCTTGCCAAGGGCTTTTGGTCAGCAGGACAGAGGGAAGACAGATTGGGCCAACACTGCCGTTCATTGAGAGATTCACGCCAACAAGAAATGCACTCACTATCTTCTCGTAATATTCTCTCCGCCGTTCAGCTCGCTTCTTGTAATCCACCATCATCCCCCGGAGCTTTCGCTCATGTTTTCGGGCTTCGTGCCACATCCTGCCTTTCTCCAAACTGTTAAGGAGGAAAAAGAACCCCACACACATTGGGGGTAGAGGAAGAGGATGAAAACGTGCAACAAAACAGCGTCATCACCCTCCCAGGTCTCGTTGCCCGCCCCAGCTTGGTGCAGCAAGAAAGAATCAAACCATTACAGTAGAATGAGTGTTGCCTTGCATCAGATTTCCATACACCTAAGTTGGGAGATACTAAATGTCCATTATTGTATGTAGATGATGCTGCTTTGTTGTCATTATCTGAAATTGGCCTTAAGCACTTAATGCGCACATTCACGACTTATTGTAAGAACAACCTGCTGACCATAAACAATAGTAAAACAAAAATGTTGGTCTTTCGGCGGCATGGAGTTTTTAAAAAGTGGATAATTAATGACCAATGTTTTGACCAAGTTAAACACTTTAGATATTTGGGAATTAGATTTCAACATAATCTCTCATGGGTTGCCCATAGGAAGTCTGCTATACAGGCAGCTCAGAATTCTACCAAGGCAATCACCCTTTAGTTTCTTTTTTACTAAAGGAGCTCAATTTATATCCCCTGCAATTCAAGTCTTTAAGGCCAAGGTTCTCTCTCAACTTTCATATGGGTGCCCAGTTTGGATTCTGGGCTTTCAATTAAGTATTGAAAGTGTTCTTACTACATTTTTAAGATCTATTCTTGGTCTACCAAGATGTGTCCTGGCGGCAGGATTACGACTTGAGGCAGATGTTTCATCATTAGAGTGTACTGCCTGGCTATATGCATTTACGTATTGGATAAAAGTGTTATATGCTGATGCTTCAGCAAGATATTTATATGTGTTACAGATTGTTTACACCAGCTCCTGGTTTAAAACTTTCTCTGTCAAATTGCATTTCCTGGACCTATTTGGGGATTCTATCTATGGTTTTGAGTTTCACACACTTAAATCCATTATGGATTTAATCACACACTTTAAATCCATTAAAATTAATCCGTTTTAATCCAAAAAACGGATTAAAGATATTGATTTTCCAAGCGCCCGCAAGACTTGCTCACCACTGCACTTTGGTTTGAATTTTGAATTTAATCAAAGTGCTAGATATCGGGACAATTTAACTATCCCAAAACATCGACAAATTTTTACAAGAGCCAGATTTAATTGTCTTCCATCTGCAGTCTTGGAAGGACGCTATAATAATGTGCCATATGAAAATAGATTATGCCCCTGTAATAATATGGAAATAGAGACCCTGGAACATGTTCTTTTTGTATGTAATTTTTACAGGCATGAGCATACATTAACCCTATTATGTGTAATCTACCAGGTAGGACACTTACACGGTATTTAAAATATATCTTAGCTGATAAGAATAACTGAATCAGTGGCCAAGTTTCTTTTTTCGGCACAAAGAACACGAAAGAAGATTCTTACTTCTTTTTTATAAAAGTTGTGTTTAAAATGTTTTTATGAATGTTTTAAATATTTTAAATGTTTTAGGAATATTGGGTCTGTGACTGTAAATAAAGAATGATGATGAACCATTACAGATCCTTGCAACCCCAAAACATCCACCCAGTGAGAAGGTGGCAAGCTGCACCCTGATTGTCTGTTCTGACAGACAGGCCTTCCTTCCCATCAGTCTCTGCAGGAAGGGGACAATTTTGCCATGTGCTTCGAGCCAGCCTTGATGGAATTGTTCAGTCCTTCCCAATGCAGAGAAGTGGCAGAACTAGCTAACCTCAAGGTTAGCTGCAACTTGCACTTCTGCATGAAATCTGAGATGGTCTGCTTCCATTCAGGAGGCACACCCACATCAGCACCTCCATGCCAAAACACAGGAAGAACACACTTCTAAGAAAGCCCACACACAGGGGAACCAGGAAGCATGCCTGCGATTCTGGCACAGCAAACAAGGGGGCCTCAACCCCCAGACCTTTAGGAACCACTGCAGTAACAGATCCTTTGATAAGGAGAACAGCAGATGGGAGCAAAGCCAAACACTCACCCCAGAGATCCCGAGAGACAGCACAATGGATACTGTTCTTTCCACCAAGGACAGCAAAGGAAGAGATTTAAGACGGCACTTTTGTGAACGGAGTATCCTAAAAGAAACACGAGAGCAGAGTGGATCAGGAGTGCAGGCTTTAGTTTGCAAATTCATCAATTCAAGGTTTAGTAGAGGGGTGGCCAACTGGCAGCAAAGGTACAACAGTTTTCTGCACTGCCGCATCCCACTTCCTCCCCACGAACAGGCTAAATTAGCAGATTAAAATGTTGCAGATGGATTGCCTTGCAAGGAAAAAAAGCCATATTCAAGCTGTAAGAAACAGTCTCCAGAATTTAATGCTCTTTTTTGCGCATTGGCACAGGTGCGAGCTCAAAGACGGGGCCAACAATTCTCACTGGAGAGTTTTTGGTCTTGAACAGGCCACAGTGTCCAAGAATGCTTCAGGGACAGCTTCCTGCTGGTTGACTGTAAGCAACTTCCTTTTTTCCGTGGAATTTTTTT
Organism: Tiliqua scincoides; assembly: GCF_035046505.1. NCBI lineage: Eukaryota > Metazoa > Chordata > Lepidosauria > Squamata > Scincidae > Tiliqua > Tiliqua scincoides. The sequence continues at coordinate 25,820,939 of NC_089830.1, forward strand.
CTGCTGCTTCTTTGGCAGCCCCTACAACACCATCAGCAGTTTCATGGAGTTCTTCCTGGCAGCCAGCTGCCAAGCATTTAGCCCCAAAAGGGCCCATGAACACCACCATGTCATGACACAGTGTCATTCACAGGGAACTTCTGGGGGGGGGGGGAACAGTGGCTACCAGCAAGCTGACAGATTTCTCATCACCACTGCCCCTAAAAAACAATAACCGAAATTGCACAGGGAGATCCCCATCCAGTGTGAGCTAGAACTGTAGAGCAGCAGCTAAGAGGCTGAGCTGTAAATCAGGACTTCCCAGTTTGAGCTCACCAGGTAGCCTTAGGCAAGACATTTCCTTCAGCCTCGGTTTCCCAGCTGCAATATGGGAATACTGCTTCTTAAGAAGGGGCCATAATACAGCAGGCAAAGCCCCCACAGACAGTTCACAGTTCAATTACCAGGTAGGGAAATTCCTGCCTAAGTGCCAGTCAGTCAATCCTGAACTTGATGGACCAATGGCTGAACTCAGGCATGTGGCAGCTTCAATGAACAACTTTGTCTGACTGCCCACAAGGTGAATGGATTGTATGGCAAAACACACTTCTGCCCCTAAGCTGCTGCACGAATACAGCCACCTTGAGAATGCAGAAGTTGTCCATTTGTGGTTAGCTGACTAAATGGGCTAGAGTAGATTTTGGTAGGAAAGGACGCAAATCAACAACATACTGGTTTATTTTTAGATGCTATTTTGATTCTGGTCAGTTGCTGTGGCAAGGAATGGAAAAGGACACTTGAAAGACAGCCTTCTCTTACCATGGCAAGCAGTGGCTATTTTAAAAATAAAACAATTGATTTCACACTCCCTGCAAAGTCTTAAGAAGGCATCTATGCCAAAGCTTTGAGTCACATCAAGTGCTGGACTAGACATTTGAAATCAGCTCAGTGTGAAAAACTGAGAGTGCTCTCCAATAACCATTTTAAAAAACCACATTGCTACCTTCCAGAATGGAGCGCAAGGGTGGAAGTGTAGCATTAGCAGAGACACCAGGTCCTTTTGAATTCTGCTGACTGATTAAAACAGCAGACTTTGAAAGGCAAACTCCTGTCCCACCAAATTGGGACTGGCCTTTAACCAGCAAAACTCCATTCGTCCCAATTTCTGCATGTTCCAGTCATCCCTCAGGTTTCCTGAAACTGAACCACATCTTGTCATCCTCAGAGAACAACTTAAAGGTCTGCATCTCTATCCCCTACTAAAGAAAGCTGAAAACCCACAACAAAAATCCCACTCAAGAAGTTATTTAAATTAAAGCAGCAGCAATGGAGGAGGAGGAAATTTCCCAGGGAACGGCAACTACTACCACAACAGGACTAGTGACCATAACCATTGCGGAAGTAAGCAAAACATTTCAAACACCAGCATGACACAGAAACCACATCAGCCCTAACTAAGGGTAATAAATATTTTGCAGGAGAGGAGAAACAAAGTTGTGCCATGTAAAAATTATACATAATATCCTACAAATAATGCCACATCATGCTGAGAATGACATTCTCAGACCTGAGGGCAAAGATGTGAGCTGGAAGCATCTGCTACACCAGGGCATAAGAAAAGCCCTACTGGATGAGATTCGAAATCCAGCATTCTGATGCCTCTGGGAAGCTCACAAGCATGATACGGCCCTTCTTCTGGCCTCTGCACACAGAGCATTAGGAACAGGAAAACCCCTAGATTTGTGTTGCCACCTACAGTCTTTTGGCCCCCACAAATCAACACAAGGGTTTCTGTTCATTTACATCTAACATCCTTCTGCCACTCCCTCTGATGGGAAAAGTCAGGAATGTGGACTGGACCACCAACTAACTGGGGGGGACAGGCTCTGCAGATTGAGAAGGATTGCTTCTGCGGACTGACATCTTTGCTATGAAACCACCTTATAGCAACTCAGACCATCAGTCCATCTAGCTCAGTCAACCCAAACTGTCAGCAGCTTTCCAGGTTGGAATTTCTCCCTTCCTGACCTCAAAATGCCCGAGACTGAACCAAGGACCTTCTGCATGCAAAGCAGGAGCTCTGTTGCCTACTCTCAGTCAGCCCCCCCCCCCCAAAGTCTACATGTAGCAACTTCTTCTGCCTCTCTGGAGCCAGAAACCTTGGACTGCAGCCACCACCTAACCCAGAGATAGGCAAAAGACACTACAGACCACAGTGGTTCTTAAACCATTTAGCACCAGGACCCACTTTTTAGAATAATAATCTGTTGGGGCCCGCTGGAAATGATGTCATTAACCTGGAAGTGATGTCATAGATGTCAATTTAGGCTTTAAACCTAAGCTACGGTCAGTCAAAGGTCCCATTACAAAGCTCGCTCATGCTGTTATTGTTGCATAGCCTGGAATTAAAACATTCCAGCTCAGAAATCAAGGCAGAATGCAGACTTGGATCTTTCTCCAACCACACAGCCCTCCTCTCTCTCCAGCATCCCACCTATTCAGGGCAAAGCCCCAGGCTTCTCTCCCACAGGAAGCCCGTCCTGCACAGTACCTTTGTTCCCTGTATTTTCAGCAGCGACTGAGCTAAGTGCTACACGACCCACCTGGAATTGGTTTGCGACCCACCTAGTGGGTCCTGACCTACAGTTTTAGAACTGTGGGTTACCCTTTAAGGTGGCACAGGACTCTTTGTTGCTTTCCTTTTTCTTTCCTTCAAAGGCAAAGCTCCACCCTTCCCAGCGTCCCATCTTCCCACCTATTCAGGGCAAAGCAACCTGCCTCTCTCCCACCGGGAGCTCGCCCCACCTGATGGCGGCCAAGCCAGGTGCTACATGGCCCACCTGAAACTGGCTCGTGACCCACCTAGTGGGTCCCGACCCGTCGTTTGAGAAACGCTGCTGGAGATCACTAGAAAGGCTGCTGCTTCTGTGAGCTGTGGCACCGACCCCCAGCCACTCCCCAAGCCCCCCTGCAGCGCCTTCTGCCCCCTCCCTCCGAGGGGAAGCGCAAGACGGCCATCTGGGGCATCAGCCTACCAGGTGGGGGGCAGGAGACGCTGACAAGCCACAAGTAGCCACCCCCATTGAACCCCCCCAAAATACACTGTGCCCCCACCTGTTCACCCCCACGTGCCCATTTACACTGTGCCCCCACACAGACTTCAAGTGGGGGCCACACGGGGCTGAAAAGGAGGTAGCCATGCAGTGGGCAGATCCCAACCTTATGGGGCCCACCCATAGGGGGCTTATGGGGGCCCCAACCCCTCCCAGCTCAGGCTGGGGGTCCACAGCCCCCACAGGAGCCCCCCCGAAGCAGCCCCTCCCCCTTCTCCCCACAACAGCAGCAGCCCCTCCCCAGCAGCAGCCAGGCCTGACCCACCTGGACACGGTCAGCCTGCCCCCCCACCCGCGCCCATCCCCTGTCAAGGCACGAATAGAGGACACCTCTCGCCCTCCCAGGAGGCGCAGCACCCACACCGGAACCGGAAACCACAAAGGGTCATAGAGAGTACGGGTCCAGGCGGGGACAGAGCGTACCCCCTCGCGGCGGACCAATAGGGAAGCGCGTCGACGAGGGCGCCAGCCAATCATAGCGCGCCTTCGCTTCTCCACCTCCTTCTCCCTGGGCTGACTCTGCCGCGCGCCACCTACTGGCCGGTCGCGGAATTCAGTGCGGCCAAAGTGCGCAGGCGCAGACTGAGTCTGGTAGAGGCTGTGCAGTGCTGGTGTGGGCTGCGTTTCCTGGGAGTAGGCTCTATAGGTGGCAATGGGACTTACTTCCGAGGAGGCTTGCCGAGGGCTGTATTTGTGTATATGTGTGTGTGTGTGTGTGTTTATATACACACACACATATATACATATATATGTGCATATATTTATATATATACGCACATATGTTTTTATATATACATACGTACATAGATATATATACAGTATATATGTATATATACACACATGCACACATACGCACACGCACACACACTATGTATGTCAATTGACAATTTGACAATTGACAAGGCACATCTCATTGCTGGCAAAGGGCTCACATCTCCCAGTGACCCCACTAATAAATGACTCTCCCCAAACTCCCATGGCACACCTGTGAACCATTCACGGCACACCAGTGTGCTGTGGCACAGTGGTTGAAAACAGTTGCTGTACATGTTTAATCAGTGGGGTTCAGTGGGGCTTACTCCGAGATCAATGCATATAGGATTGCAGCCTAAATGAAGCAACTAATCAGTGTTGGTTGGTCCAGAGCACACCCTCTGCTATGAGCTGAGACAGAATCTATGCATGTTAGAATTGGGGAGGGAACTTGGGAAGTCATCTAGTCCATCCCCTTTCTCAGTGTGGCCAGCTGCTAGAGCAGGGGTGTCAAACATAAGGCCGGGGGGGGGGCAGATGCGGCCCACGGACGTTTTTTATCCGGCTCTCAGCTGCTGAGTAGTGCTGAGGTGTTACTGCTGAAAGGGCAGCACACATGAAAATTGGGCTCTCTCATATCTTGAAATATGATCAAGATTTGCATATTTTCTCTTCTGTCATTTGCAGCTAATGAGTTCCAAAATGAGAAAAAGTGCTTATTTTTTGTTATGACCTGCTTGATGACATCACTTCCTGCCTAATGACATCACTTCCGGCCCTTAGCAGGTATCATGAATGCTATTCGGCCCTTGGTATGAAACGAGTTTGACACTCCTGTGGTAGAGCATCCCTGGCAGACGGCCATTCAGCCTTTGCTAAAACCTCCAACTGTTCCAGAGACTGTTCAAGCCTGTGGATGGATCTAATTCTTCATGGGATTGCTTCAGTGATGCTTTCTTTGTTCTGGTGTTGGGGAAAAAATAAACGTTATGCACCCTTGAGCTGCAAAAACATTTACCAAAAAAAGGACATGGCTATGAATTCCATTCCTCCACAATTAGAGCCCCACCTTGCATTTCATTGTGTGAATAAAGCACCCTTCGCCAAGCACACTTCCAACTTGTCAGGTCATCCCCTGGTTTGGCAAGTAATCTGCCAATTTACAGCACAATCCTATACAATTCTATAACAGTCAATGGAGATTACTCCCAGGTACATCAATTTAGGATTGCAGCCATCATTTCATAACAGAAATCTCATCTTTCCCCAGTTCCCCAATGAAATGTCTTCACCACTGTGTGGCCAGGTTTGCCAAGCATTTAAAAAGGACAAGATAGTTCACATTTTGAACAAAAATTTAATTTACAGCAATAACTGGGTGATAGAGGCAAATGTGATTCTCTTCATGTTTAGGAACAGAGGACTGATGCTCAGTGAGAAAGGCTGGCCTCAGACCTCCTGTCACCTAGCCCGGGGAACATTTAACAAGACAAAGTTTGACACAGACACTTAAATTTTAGCACAGTTGACACCATAACAAACTACTCAACACACTGACTGTCACAGATGTCCTTGTGCCTGCAGTCCATTTCCGACCCTCCTAAATTTTTAGAGCTCATCACCATCGCAAGAAAAGCACTGAAGCTTGCAGAAAAGTGAGGCTGAAAGATCACACAGGGCCCCAAATCACCCGGTGAATGTGTCTGATTGGGGGTGTGAGCTGGGCAACCCAATCCCAAACTGTGCTGGTACAGCAGGGCTGCATGGCCTCTGCAGTATCCAGCACAGCTCAGGAGGAAGCTGTAGGTGTCTTTGGGGTAAGGGGATTTTTTCCCAGGATATATTGGGCAACCCCAGCCTGCCCAATGGGGCTACTTGGATCTGTGCCAGCTAAATCACTAACACAAATCTGAGCAGCCTTGTGTAGGGCGTTCAGGTCCAGGAGGAAGGAAAGTATATAGCAGAGGCCTGCTCTGCAAATCCCACCCCCTCCTGGGCCCGATCCATCCCCCCTCTGCCCTCTCCCCACCTCCGTTCCATCCTCCTGCCAACCCCAACCACCCAGTGCATCTGTTACGTCCGGTAGCAGCCAAACATCAGGATGCAGCATCTGTGGGGTGGCACAGGTCTTCCCCCTGGCCCTGCATACTCTCTGGGTGCTGCAAACATGCTTTAAGGCACACTTGTGACACCCACAGCCGGCGCAAGGACCGCTGCACTAGCAGATGGGAACCTTGGAATTATACTCCAAGTCTCCCTTTTCCAAGCCCGACACGCTAACCCCCACACCACACAGGAAATGAACTCTACCCACGCTTCTTTATTAACAGTTCACATCTTCCCAGGCCTGGACCTCAGCCCTGGAAAAAAAACAGATCATGGTGTGAAAATTAAACCACTAATAATGGGTACACATGAATGGCAAGTCCAGTGAAGGCACAGTGGAAGGGGGGGGGAGGTAGCTTGTTCAAGGAGCAAGCCTGACATGAACAGGACTCATCCAATGACAGCCATCCTCCAAGTTAAGAGGAAAATGTTTCCTGCATGGCCATAAGCTTCTGTAAATGTTTTTCCCCCTCTACATGCTGCAGTGGGAAGAGTTTATGTCCTTTAAATCCATTCACGTCCCTGCAAGTGGTGTGAGCTTTTAGCCTTAAGGCCGCTGCACCCTTTCAGAACTGACCTTGAGTTTCTTTCCCAGGGAAGCAGGGAGAAACACTGGAAAGGGGGAATCTCACACAATAATTGCCAGGAGAAGAAAGGGGCAGGAACAGGTCCTAAATTGGGGGGGGGGGGGGAGAGAGAAAGGAAGACTAGGTAAAGCAAACTACAGGGGAACACAAACACCACATTCTGCAGACCTGGCAAGTCACACTTGCTACTGCGCTTTCCTCATTCCATGCTAGAGGCAGCAGGGCGCGCTGCAATCGTGACTCGATCACACACTGATCTTGGTCACCGCTGGGATATGGGGGAGCTGAATCTTCCCCACATTCCCTCTTGGCCCCTCTGGGTTCTTTTCTCTCACACAGGTTCCACTATCATTGGCCAGGAAGAGGAGGAAAATGCTTGATGTGACAGAGTGCAGAGAGGTAAGACATGGGAGGGTTCAGCTCCTTCCATCCACTCCCCCTTTTGCATGTTCAAACACAGACACATGCACACTCCATACAGCCCAGACACACAACAGCCCAGACACACAACAGCCCAGACACACAAGCAAGCAAACCTGGCTCCCCCCCCCCATTGCATCTAGTTCAGCTGACAGCTGCCGAGGATGTGTAACTTCAGACTGGCTACCTGTCTAGAAAAGGCACCCCATAGCCTCCCTGGCTCTAAATGCCCAAATCTTAAACTGAGAATACAAGGATCTTGGTGGGAACCTTCTAATTCTGCACAATGCATGGGATTTGGCACTTTGCTCAGAATTCAGTGTTTGCTCTTGAGAAGCAAGTTTCTAGTCCTTAAGACGGCAGATTGAAAAGCAACTCTCTGCGAAATCTTCAAGGCCAATGAAGAGTTCGGCACCACTTCCACAGGTCAGTAGGCAGTGCTTCAGCAGCCCTGTTACAAAAGTTCCTGTTACAATGACATTGAGAGGCACTGGGGGGAGGGGCAAGGTCACTTCCAGGCAGAGCAAGCAACACCCCAGTAGACCCATGGCCTAACCCAGCAAAAGGTAGCTTCATATGTCTTATGCCTTCATCAACCAATTGAAAGTGAACTAAAAGAGAATGGAATATGCTAGCACATGTCTCAGGGTACTCAGAAAACCCACGGCCAGCCATCATAGACTGCTGCAGGTAGACACTCTGAAGACAAAGACAGGTAAGGCCACACCTGGAGTATTGTGTCCAGTTCTGGTCGCCGCATCTCAAAAAAGACACAGTGGAAATGGAAAAGGTGCAAAAGAGAGCGACTAAGATGATTACGGGGCTGGGGCACCTTCCTTATGAGGAAAGGCTACGGCGTTTGGGCCTCTTCAGCCTAGAAAAGAGATGCCTGAGGGGGGACATGATTGAGACATACAAAATTATGTAGGGGATGGACAGAGTGGATAGGGAGATGCTCTTTACACTCTCACATAACACCAGAACCAGAGGACATCCACTAAAATTGAGTGTTGGGAGGAGTTAGAACAGACAAGAGGAAATATTTCTTTACTCAGCGTGTGGTCGGTCTGTGGAACTCCTTGCCACAGGATGTGGTGATGGCGTCTGGCCTGGACGCCTTTAAAAGGGGATTGGACAAGTTTCTGGAGGAAAAATCCATTAGGGGGTACAAGCCATGATGTGTATGCGCGACCTCTGATTTTAGAAATGGGCTATGTCAGAATGCCAGATGCAAGGGAGGGCACCAGGATGAGGTCTCTTGTTGTCTGGTGTGCTCCCTGGGGCATTTGGTGGGCCGCTGTGAGATACAGGAAGCTGGACTAGATGGGCCTATGGCCTGATCCAGTGGGGCTCTTCTTATGTTCTTAACTACAATTCCCAGGAAGCCTTGCAGGTCTCTTGTTATCTGGTGTGCTCCCTGGGACATTTGGTGGGCTGCTGTGAGATACAGGAAGCTGGACTAGATGGGCCTATGGCCTGCTCCAATGGGGCTGTTCTTATGTTCTTAACTACAATTCCCAGGAAGCCTTGCAGGTCTCTTGTTATCTGGTGTGCTCCCTGGGGCATTTGGTGGGCCGCTGTGAGATCCAGGAAGCTGGACTAGATGGGCCTATGGCCTGCTCCAATGGGGCTGTTCTTATGTTCTTAACTACAATTCCCAGGAAGCCTTGCAGGTCTCTTGTTATCTGGTGTGCTCCCTGGGGCATTTGGTGGGCCGCCGTGAGATACAGGAAGCTGGACTAGATGGGCCTATGGCCTGATCTAGTGGGGCTGTTCTTATGTTCTGTTCTTAATCAGGGATAAAAAATAGAGAACACCTCCAACAGAGGCTCCACCTCCATCTGTGGAAAAGGCCCTTCATTTCACTCACTGACACAAATGGAATGCATTTGTATGTCCTATATCTCTGCCCCCTCAGCAACAAGTCAGTATCAAAACAAGTCAGTATCATTGACCCAATTTTACAGATAGGGAAAAATGAGGACAGAGAAACTAGGAGCCCAATGCAGGTGTCCAAGGTCAACCAACAGGGCAGCGGCCCCACCTACCCTTCTCCTATTAGTGCATTTCTTTTCCTTTCATGCAGGGCTCCAGGAGGGACGTTAATGGCTCCCTCATGCAGAGTCAAGTCATGTTTCTCTTCAGGGAGCCGGCAGGGAACACGTTCCTATTCCCTCTGCCAGGAGTCCTCTGCAGCTGGTCACCTTCGTCAACCCAAAGAGCCAGGCCTTGTCCCCAAGAGGCGTGGTTTGGAGCCACAGATCTTCATACGGCGGCGGTGCCATCTGCCGACTTCAGCTTGGCCTCCATTTCCACCCTTTCAGCCTCCCTGAACTGGCTGGGAAACATACTGCTCCCCACCAGGCTGGCCGTGCCCTCCAGGTCACACTCCTCAGAGAGGGGGAAGAGGGAGGAGATGCCCGAGGGAAGGGAATACACCTCTAGTGGGAACTCAGGTTCTGGGGCTTCCTGGAAGTCCATGGTGGCTGGCAGCAGAACATCACTCAAGCTGGGGCCAGGGTAGGAAGAGAAGTCCTGCAGCAGGCTGTAATCTTCAAAGGGGTCTGGGATGGTGATGCGCTCCAGGCTGGCCAGGAAATTCATGTCGCCTGTATGGCTCAAGGAGCCAGCTGCAACAAGAGCAAAAGAAACCAGCACTGTTTACTCCCTTTCCGAGCTGCTGAGAAGAGTCGCAGACCCCTCTGCAACAGAAGGGACGAGTGCACATGCTTAGCACTCCCTCCTTGGCTTTTCAGCTTTAGAAAACAACTACAGGCCTGCCCTCCTTATCCACAGTTTCAAGACCCACGGATTTAACTCACTGTAGGTTTCTGAAGCCACAATGGAGGGCCGGGCCTGAGCTCACACAAGCAACCAGAGGTGTTCTCCGGTTGTGTCCGGGAGGCTTCCTGAGGTCCGCAGAGGCCATGCACAGCCTGTGTGGGCCGCAGGATACGTCTGGATGCAACCAGAGAACACCTCGGGTCCCTTTTGGCAGTAACATTGAACTGATCTGTGGATTCACTTATTCACGAGTTTCGGTATCCACAGAGGGCCCAGGAACAGTTTCCCCCACAGATTCCAAAGTCTGACTGTACCTTCTTTGGAAACAGCAGAACAGGTTCCCAAACACTACCGAGCGAAAAGGCAGAGGGGCCCGGTTCTGGCCATTTGTGTGCCCCCCAACCCAGAATCAGCCATGACAGACTTTTGGGGTCTCCACACACCCTCGTCATATATCTGGGGCTCTGCCACAAATTAGGTACCAGGGACCTTGTGGGTAGCTTGTGGGAGGGAGTATTCCAGGCCTTTGCCCTCTTGTCCCCATTTTGAGAGGGCTCCTCCCATGACAAAACAGACTTTTTGTCCATGAGGGAATTGGCACTGCTGAACCAAATCTTGTCCAATACTCAGCAGGTCCTAACAGAGGCTTTGGCCTAGCCTGGTCTGACTGACCTGTCGACGGAGTCAAGTTGAAGTGGTCCATGTAGCCCGGTTTCTTTTTCTTCCTCTTGGCTTCAATCCCGTGAGGGTCTGGTGTGGCAAAGGCAAAAAGAAAAGAACGTCAAGTCTCAGCACGCCTGGTCATGGTGCGAGATTATTCAAAGCAAGTCCTGATCCTCGTTTCCATTGGCACCAACCAAACGGCAATGCCGAGCTTCTCAAATGATATACGAACCTGGACCAGAGAGCTCCTCTAAGACATCAGGCATGCCTTGTTTCCTCTTTTTGTTCACCCGGTATGTATCTATATGAAGATAAGAGACACATTGCTGTTTTCATTGTATTCACTGATTACATTTCTACATCTTTCCTCCCAGAAGCTCCTTCCAGTTTCCTCATCTCCTGTCCAGGCACTGACCAGAAACAAACTTACTAGGCAGGCACCTGCTGGAGATGTTCTAATCTAGGAGGACTTCCTGCTACAGGGCAGGGCATCCGACTAGATGAGCTTGTGGGTTTCTCTCAACACGACAAACCCCCAATGTTTCAGAAGATCATTTACATGACATATCTCTAGAGACCATTCCCTGACCTGCAGCCCATGCAGAAACTACAAGATCTCTTCCAGGCACCCCCAAATCTGCATCTGGAAGGGCTAGTTCTTCAAAAAGGAAGAGTGATTTAGTTCTGGACCCTCTTAAACAGAATCCCAAGAAAGGTCACCTTATTTTACCAGTCCATGAACAGGGCCTGTCTTTTACCATTCTGTCTATACAGCACTTAGCTGCAAGTGCTATGTAATTAATAATATCCCATTGTATTTCTGTATCTGCTAGTATTCTTAAACATTGTTTATGGGTTTTTTTTATCACTCCGTGTGATTTTACCTTTTTCTTTTGTGTTTGACTACCATAAGCCACTCTGAGGTCCATGCGAGTTTTTAAAAAAGTTGTTATTTACAATGTAATCCCATGCAGCTTTACTGAAAAGTAAGTCCCATTGTATCCAATAGGGCTTAATTCCAGGTAAGTCTGTTTAGATTACACTGCTACACTGTTATTACTCGTCTCCTGCTTGTGTTTGATACAGATGCCCTCCTGCCCCATCTTCTGAGAGTCTAATAGGCATGATCTACACACTTTTTAATTTCTAATTTATTCAATTAGAATAAATATATCCTCACCTTAAGGATTGGAATCTTCTTTCTTTTATGAACAATGAGAGTCTCAGGACACTGAATGCCTTGCCCTGAACAAGTCGCACACACCACTAGCTAATGAAATCTCTAGTGCTTCAAAAGGACACAACCTCAGATTCTCCCCCACTGCATGCAGAAGATAAGGATGTAATCATATTCTTTGCCCTGAAGAAGCTTGAGGGAGGGAAGCTGTGCACAGCGGTTACATGCAGTCGATGAGCCCCTGGCAACTAGGGGCTTGTCCCTTCCAATCCATGCACTGAAAGATGGGAAAGGATCTTACCATTGTCCTTGGGCAGATAGGTGAAGTTGAAGGGGTCGCTGGAAACACTGTCCGTCAAGCGTTGCAAGTACACCTCCACCTCCACCGGCCCCGTGATGTCAAGATGCTGATAGGGTGGTGTCTTGAAGACAATGGCGATCTGGCGGTGGACATCAGCTTGCGAGAAATCCGCCTTGCCCTCCCAGTTGTCCTTCCGGAAGACGATGGAGATATCTTCTGCAAGATGAGAGAGCGCAGAAAGTGAAGCTGGTAGCATTTCACTTAACGCTGAGCTTACCAGAATCCTCCAGGGCTCAGGAAATGTAGTGCTGCCCCATTTTGTCAGCCCCATTGAAAACCAAACCAAAAAATATTTGCAGGATATATAACTCACTGGTTCTCTCTCCTTACCTTTCTGGACTTTGTCACAGAGCAAATAGAGCTCCTCTCCGCCCGAGCAGCTCCCATACTCCTTATTCATCCGGTAGATTTTCAGCTCCGATGTGTTGGTGGATTCTGCATGCACCAAGGCCCACAATATTAGTATGTGGCCTTCCTTACTGAGTGACACATCTGCTTTCTTTGGTACCCTCCACTCTACCTGCAAGGGACCTTCACCAGGGGAAATCTCAGTTCTGCTCAGGGAACATCAGTGGAAACAAACTTGTCTTGTCTGGCATTGAGAACCAGCCCAGCCATGAGCTAGGTAAAAGCAGGGTCAGGGACTGGAGGAGGCAACAGAGATGGAGGCAAGCAGGAGGGCTGAGAGTACTTGCACATGCAGGTGTACACACACACGGGGTGGGGGGAATTGGGAGCAACTTCCAGCACTATTTAAGCATGGTCCAAGCCTCCCCAAGAAAAACTGGGGACTGTAAAGCAGGTCCTCAGTATCTGTGGGGGATCTGTGCCTGGACACCCTCCCCCCGAATTCCATGAAGGAGGCACCCAGCAAACCAGAAGTGCCTTCCAGTCATGTCTGGGATGCCTGCTGAAGTGTGGGGAGAAGGCCTCCCTGCACTTCAGAACACACAAGTCACTTCCAGTTGCATCTAGGAGGTCCTGTGAGGCCCTCCAACTGGGCTCGGTAGATACTGAAATCTGTAATACTGTAGATTATTAATAAAGTAGATACTGAAATCTGTAAATGGCAAGCCCACAGTTAAGGAAGTCCCACTGTAATTCAGGAGGGGTACATAAAGAAATTATGAGTACACATACAGACAAGCATCAGGTTGGTCATATCTTAGGGCAGCCCGGAGCTCAGCTCCAAAACCTAACACAATGTGGTAGCTTGATCAGGGGAAAAACAAAATAGCCAAGAAGAAGAGGGGGGTTTGCACATGTACAGAGTGCCTTTTCCCCCATCACTTCTGTAAACACGTGCCTAGACCTAGGTTCTGTCTAGACCACCTCCTTGTAATATGTTCTGGGTTCTGTGAGGTTTTGCCCTCCAGGACCACTGGCGAAACCTGATTCCCAGCACTCCAATTCTGACTTGCTCAGGTTTGGTTTGGATTTTAAAATGTTCCCTTGAGCTCTTCCCACTGTTTATTTTTGTGATCCCATCACAAATAGCCTCTTGCCCGATTCCCTCCCTTCCCACATCCCAATGACCTACTCTTGTCAAAGATGGCCTCTGAGAGGACTGGGCTGAGGTGCCGAGTCTCTCCCTTGTGATCCTGGTAGGAGGCCTGGAAGCAGATCCTCACAACATTCATGTCCACCTCCTGGTGATTTTTCAATGAGCCGGCTACACAGAGGAAAAAGAGAGAGAATATGTACCAACCAAGCACAGCATGCAAATATACCAGGGGCCTTAGATGCACACAGTGATCCTTCACTTGCTCTGGGAGGGGAATCCTGGCCATTTAAAAAGGCATGTGTTGATGCAGCAGAGATATTGGACCATTTGAAGTCTGATACTTTTTGTGCCCATGTTTAAGCAGCTACACAAAAAATTGGTACTTAGTGAGATGCATAGACAGGGAAGGTTGAGGGATGGGGCCAGAGGCCTGGCCAATAATAATAATAATAATAATAATAATAATAATAATAATAATACAGGTACTTATATACCACTTTTCTTGGTCATCAGATTTCTCCTCAGACTTTAATTCAAGGCGGTTTACATAGGCAGGCAATACTAATTCCCAATAGGGATTTTTACAACTGAAGAAGGTTCTGTCTTTCAAGAACCACAACATTTCAAATGGTTCTTCTATTATCTGGTATCACATTCTGGCCTCCATTTTCCTCCCACACAGGCTGACAGCGGCCAAAGAGCAGGTGGAATAACTCAGCATAATTCGGCTAGGCTTGTCAGCTGCTTCAAGGTCTCGCCGTTCACAGTGCCAGTGGCATTGAACTGGCGACCTTCAGATGTTATCTTCAGGCATCTGGAGGCTCTACCCTCTAGACCAGACCTCCTGCCAATCAAGAGCAACAGAGCAGCCTGAGGGCTGGAGTTAAATCTACATATCAAGAGCAGGCTGGGAGCCAGTCAGGGACTGGGATGTCCTCCTGCAACATGGCAAAGGGTGAATTTGGTACCTATGAGGAAGGAGGTCAAGACTCCCCACCTCCTTAAGACCAGCTGTAATTCTACAAGAATAAGCAGATCGTATTGGAAGCACACACCCCCAGTCACACCAAACTGGCCTCAGTGCTTCAGGGTCCTCCCCCTCACCTTTAAAAGGATCAATTCCAAGCTGCAGCTTCTTCTCTATGGCCTCCTCGATGTCCTTCTTCTTCACACACTGGATCCCCAAGTTGTTGAAGCTACAAAGTGGCCAGGAGAGAGCTGAGTGCAAGAGCCAGAGAGTTGCTGCAGGAGGAGGACTTGGGGTCCACATGTAAAACACTAGAGCAGTGCCATCACTTCCCCACCACGGCCACTGCCATCACCTTCCTGGACCCACACTTGGAAGAAAGAGAGGTGGTTTGTCCCATCCAGTAATGTAGCTGGAGGGGTTGCAAAGCACTAAGTTTTGCAGGGAGCCTCCCCCGTGGTGTGCAAGAGGCCCCTCCCCCTCCACTTTGGAGCCATTCTTGGGGGGGGCGCAAAATAGAGGGGTACACTTGCATGCCATGGGGAAGCTCCCTGCAAAACTTGGCACTTTGCAGCCTGCTAGCTACGCAGCCAGTCCCATCGCCCCCTCTACAGCTTCTGCCCCTCTGAACATCACAAGCCAAGGCATCCGCAGCAAAAAGGCAAGACAGCAATCAGGGCTGGCTTAAAGCCAATTGGACTAATTGCTCCTAATTGGGCCTTCATGCCTAAGGGGGCCCAGCGCCAGGGTAAAAATTAAAAAAAAAGTTAAATTAATATTTTTATTAAATCATTTCACAGTCACTAAAACAAGTGGTTTTGAAACTACTTACTTTTCAAAGGTAATCTATACATTTTATTTGTTTACTTGCACACATGCTGGCATGTATGCAATTTTATATTCAAATATGCTTAGATCCAGTTGGTCAATTAAGCACACATTGTGACTGCTTCCCATTCTACCATGGAGACAGAAAATCTCTAATACATTTTATGCATAACCCTAGGATTCTACAGACCTTGGCTGTGACCCCGGCCCCCTGCAAAAAACTTTTCCCACTGAGTTCCCAAGACTGGCTGAGAGAGTGCATAAGAACATAAGAACAGCCCCACTGGATCAGGCCATAGGCCCATCTAGTCCAGCTTCCTGTATCTCACAGCCGCCCACCAAATGCCCCAGGGAGCACACCAGACAACAAGAAAACCTGCAAGGCTTCCTGGGAATTGTAGTTAAGAACATAAGAACAGCCCCACTGGATCAGGCCATAGGCCCATCTAGTCCAGCTTCCTGTATCTCACAGCGGCCCACCAAATGCCCCAGGGAGCACACCAGATAACAAGAGACCTCATCCTGGTGCCCTCCCTTCATCCTGGTGCCCTCCCTTCATCCTGGTGCCCTCCCTAGTGTCAGCAGCTTGACGAGGTAGCAAGACACGCAAAGCCTGACCTGTGCTTGGGGTTCACTCGGGGCTTCAGGACCACCTCGCAGAGCCCATTGCTGCAGTCCTTCCCCACCAGGCTGTGGGGGTGGATGCGGTGAGGCCAGTCCTTCCAGACCAAGCAGGCCGTCACCTTGACCTCTGGGATGCCCACACAGTTCTGGAGCTGGAGAGATACAAGCAGATAGGGAGGCATCACTTTCCCGGTCCAAGCCCACCCTCAACCGAGGACGCTTCCCTGGGCCCGGCTCTCCACTCACTTCGATGCTCGGCAACGTCTTGTTGCTGTCCGTGCTGCACTCGCCCAGGATGCTCCCAGCTGACCGGCCTTCACACTGGTAGCGGAAGCGCATCCCTCTCTGCTTGGGCTGCTCTGTGATCACGAGCCTGGGTGGCTCCTGGATGACGTCGTCCAGCCGCTCCTGGGCCATTGCGGGACGCAAAGAGGAGTTGGGAAGGGGCCAGGGAGTATCAGAGCACCTACTGCTGGGTAGCAAAGGAAGAGGCGTCCCCCTTGGAATCAACTGGGGCCTCAGCGTCAAGTTATGAAGGTTCCGGGAAAGCTGGGATGCAGAGGAATCCCGCAAGGCAGGGGAGCCAGCAGGACAGGAGGCCCCAAAGGGCTCCAGGCCAAGCTGGAACAGGTTCGTCCCTGATGGATCAGCTTGTCTCTGCATCCCAGCTGGGGATGCTAAGCCAGAGCATCTAGGGACCAGCTTGACTTGCCCATTCAGTGAGGCCCTGGACGGAAGAGCAACCGGGTCCGGATCGAAGCCGTCTTCCTTAATCAGCTCATCGATGATCTCTGGAAGGTCGGATGAGAGACAGAGAGAGGTCATCTCCCAGGTTTGTTTGGGAGTTAGTAGTCACTTTTACAGCTCCGAACTGTCTCCACCCAAGGGAGGCCCTTTTCCATAGGAACTTCTATTCCCCTGCAACTGGGCTTTCTAGGCTGGGACCTGCCAGGATAACCTGGCAGAATTCCAAGCTAGGGCAACAGGACCATCGACAGTTCACCATGGAGCTGGACAGAGCCAGGCTGGCCACCAGGCTCCCAAGAGCAGTAAACTGCAGTGGCCGTCCAGCATAAGCCTGGGCCAATGAAGGTCTCTGACACGGAGTCAGTAGAGAAGGAAAAGGCGACCTCCTGAGGTTGTACAGTCAGAGGCATTGCTGATACCCAAACCTCCCCTCCCATGGAAGTCTCTGATGGAACAGAAACTTCTGAGAGTCTTCCTTGGGGTGGTTCCTCCCCTGCATCTTCCCTCTACTTAGCTCCCTCCTCTCATATTAGGAGATCTGACTCCTGGACCATGACTGTTGCCACAAACCACAGAGTGTGCCTTGACTTAGATGTTTTTTAGGCTGTAAACCCTTTGGGGCAGGGAACCATTTCTGGATTTATGTTGTTGTGTAAACCACTTTTGGTTGAAAACTGGTATATAAATATTTTTCTTCTTCATATTAATATTAAAACATCATGGCAAACAATGGTTTCTGGGGTCTAATTAAATGTTTCTCCTCCCGATGCTGCATTTGATTGCATTATTTTTAATCTGGTTGATGGCTAGTCAGTTTGGTGTCCCACAATTGGGAGAAAAGAGCTGGATTGTTTAAAAAAACAAACTTGAATCACAGTCTATGAAACACGGGCGTTCTGGACCGTGATGGCTAAACCACAGCTTGGTAGCTGCATGTGCTATACGTACCGAGCTATACATACATATACTACTCTGTTCTCTCTGGTTTATGCAGAAAAAAATCTTACCTGGTTCGCTGCCCCCCTGCCCAAACCCAGGGTCCTTACCTAAATCATCTGCAAAGTCAAAAACAAAAAGAATTATCAATATTTAAATCATTCTTATACATACAATATATGCACTGTTAAGAGCACAGGAGCAATACCAGGTTTTTTTAAAAAAGAGGTGGCAACCTTAACACAACTGTCCACACAACTTTTTACCCCACAAAATACACTGCTGATTACTAGGCAAGGAGGGGCAGCCCAGGACCTCTGAGAAGAATTTTAGCAGGGGGTACAAAGTTTCTTTGGGGCCCTGTCCCATCTCCATTGGATCATCATTTCTACGAATTATGATATATAAAACAATATAGGCTTACACAAAATCTGAATGTGATTTTCAAACTTTTTCTGAGATTCCAAGAAATTTCCTGCTCCCCTCCTTTGACTCCCAGGCCCTCTTTTTGACCTTGCACCCAGGTACGACGTACCCTCTGCACACACACACAACCCCATGGGTCCCTTCCTTTGGCTCCTGGGTCCCTGTTATTGATCCTGGGCAACTGATTTTGATTCTGTACAATTTACCCTCTGCAACCCCTCTCATGGGCCCTGGGGCAGTCTCTGGGACACTGTCCCAAGTCCTAGGAGAACTTTGGTGGGCCCTAAGGTTGCTAGCACTTCTTACCAGAGCTCTCTGCTGTCGGCTGCATCATGGACAAACTGGAAGCTGGGAGAGTGGTGCCTGGGGAAGAGATAAGCATGGGATGTTGGGAACAAGAATTATATCCTCCAAGCTCCACAGCCATCCAACTAGATCCCCCATACCCAGATCCTGCAACACACAAGCTCCACAGACACCTGATATAAGAACATAAGAACAGCCCCACTGGATCAGGCCATAGGCCCATCTAGTCCAGCTTCCTGTATCTCACAGCGGCCCACCAAATGCCCCAGGGAGCTCACCAGATAACAAGAGACCAGCAAAGCTTCCTGGGAATTGTAGTTAAGAACATAAGAACAGCCCCACTGGATCAGGCCACAGGCCCATCTAGTCCAGCTTCCTGTATCTCACAGCGGCCCACCAAATGCCCCAGGGAGCTCACCAGATAACAAGAGACCTGCAAGGCTTTCTGGGAATTGTAGTTAAGAACATAAGAGCAGCCCCACTGGATCAGGCCATAGGCCCATCTTGTCCAGCTTCCTGTATCTCACAGCGGCCCACAATGCTTTTGACCTGCGAGGAAAGGCCTTCCGCAATCCAAATATAACAACACTTGGCCAAAATAAAAAAGATTATCACTGCAGGATAAAACTGCAACTACACTGCAGTCACTTTTAATGGGGGGTGGGGATTATTATTTAATCCTCTTCTAGACTCCCATTTGTTCCAGCCGAAGACACAGCCTGCTACACACCTATGCTTGTCACCTGAGGCCAGTGAACATCAGTGAACAATACCAGCATTTTCCCCCACATTAGCGGTTGCCAACTTCTTTACGGACCCCTGCTCCTGTGCCTTTGAAGCAATCTGATCTGTAGATGTTTACAGTGGGCAATGCTCATCTCAATGCTGAAAAAATGCTAGTGGCAGATTTCAATAGATCAGACTCCTGTGAAAGGTGCAACAGCAAGTGACAAGACCTGGATAACTGCGTCCTGGTCAAATGTATCCTGGTTTGGACATTTGTGCCTGTTCTTTTTGCGTCCTGGACATTTGTGTACATTAAAAAAATATGTTGTTGGTTTTTTTAGATGTACTATTTTCATGTTTAAAACACAAGGTTAGGACATAAGAACCTAAGGCCGCAATCCTAACCCAACCCAACATAAGGGCAATGCAGCTCCTAGGTAAGGGAACAAACATTGCCTTATCTTGAGGAGGACTCCATGATTGCCCCCCAACTGCAGGATGCAGCACATGCCCCACTGCCACAGCTACATCAGTGCTGGAAAGTGGGGTTAGGATTGAGGCCTAAGAAGAGTCCCAATGGATCAGGCCAAAAGCCCATCTAGTGCAGCTTCCTGGATCTCATAGTGGCCCACCAGATGCCTCAGGGAACACACAGGACAACAAGGTACATGCATCCTGTTGCCACTCGCTTGCACATGGCATTCTGGGGTAGCCCTACTTCTAAAACCAGGAGGTTGCATATACCCATCATGGCTTGTAACCTATGATGGATTTTCTTCTAGAAATCTAACTAATCTTCTTTTTAAGGCATCTAGGTCAGACACCATCATCATATCCCGTGGCAAGGTGTTCCACAAACTAATTCCACACTGGGTAAATAATATTTTCTTTCGTCTGTTCTAACTTTATTTTGTCTAATTCACTCAGTTTGAGTGAATGTCCCCTGATTCTGGTGTTGTGTGAGAGGGAAAAGAGCAGACCTCTATTCACACTATCTATACCATTCATAATTTTGTATGTCTCAATCATGTCTCCCCCGAGGCATTTTTGAAAAGCCCCAAACACTGTAGCCTTTCCTCTTAAGGGATGTGCCTCAGTCTAGTCATCATTTTGGTCGCTCTCTTCTGCATCTTTTCTAATTTTACTACGTCCTTTTTGAGATGTGGTGACCAGAACTGGGCTCAATACTCCAGATGTTTTTATCCAAATATTCTGATGCTGTTTAATTTTGGCACAAGGATTTCAGAAATGCCACTGATGTTGGCATCGCATCAATAGTGTAGCCACCATTTATCCCATGCACAACAGGGCATTTGAGAGGAATTTTATCAGGGGTTACAAAGTTTCTTTTCGGTCCCTTTGCAAAGAAAGAGGGGTGAAACAGAGTGGGGGAGGGTGGTGATGGGCAAGCAGAATAGGGGCAGGAAGGGGCAAAACAGGGTAGGGGGAGGATAGAGACAGCTGGAAAAGTCTTTGAAGCCCAGGTCTACCAACCCATGCGGCATCAGTAGTGTCCCCAATATCCCCAGTTTATGGTAGTGTCCCCAGCAGGCAACAAGTCTGAGTAGACAGGAAAATGTAAGACCCCAGGAAATTTCTGGGCCCCCTCTTTTGGCACCAGGGCCCCCCTTTTGACCCTGGGCCCAGGTACAAATGATCCTTTTTGCCCCTCTCTCCTAGGCCCTGATGCACAATACAACAGGTATTATAGGGTACATTCAGGCAGCGATTTTCAACCACCGTGGCACATTGATGGGCTGCAAATGGCCCACAGGTGTGCCACAGGAATTTGGGGGAGGGTCATTCATTAGTAGGACCATTGGGAGATGCGAGACCTCCATCAGCAGCATGGTGTGGGTGTGCCTTGTCACTTGTCAAAGAACAGATGGTGCGCCTTGACAATTTAAGTGCCTTGTCAGTCGGCCATGAGATAAAAAAAAGATTGAAAATTGCAACATTAGGCAATAGAACAAACACAAAATTTAAGATAATGTTAAATTTATCTTATTTATCCAATACAAAAAAAAAAAGCAACCCAGCAACTAAGATTACCATTGGAATCAGTGGCTCTGAACTGTGTAAGACACATTAAAAACGCAACATAAACCATTTTTGTGTTACACAGTGAGATGATCCATAACTGATGCATTCTCAGTTGACAGATAAGTGACAGATACACTCATGAGCGGCTGTTCACATGCTGCCCAGATGTTGATACACAATTGGGTCACTTGTGGCCTAAAAAGAAATGAGGGCTGAGAAGCTGTCCCGCCTGGTCACCCACACACAAGTCATGTTCACCACAGCGGACCAGGCAGGCCACTAACTGCACGCCTCTATGGCAATAACATTATTTTCTTCTTTTCAAACTGCTATAATTAAACACCCAGGACAAGAGCTTTCTCAGCCCAAACTCAGACAACCACAACAAATCAGTAAGGCAGCCAAGGGAATTGTGCTTATTTTTGTTCCCCCCACTTCTGTGACTTCTTTCCCTTGTTTCCAATGACTCCCAACCATGTTGTCACCAAACAGGCAGAGAGTAAGCAGAGGTTTGCATTTAGGCAGAGAGTCCCCGCCACCCTCCCGATCATCAGGGACTCCCTACCCATCGACAGCTTGTAGAGACAGCTGGCCACAACCAGGGTGCCAAATGACCAGAGGGCTGGGGGGAAACGCCTGGGCCTTGATCTGCAAGCACCAGCTGGGTCTCCTTCTGCAGATCCAGCTACTGTTCCAGCTGCCCCTGCTGAGACCCCACCCTGGAGGGGGGGTGTCCCTTGAGGTGGCGTAGCTAGAGGGGGGGTCAAAGCACTACGTTTTGCAGGGAGTCTCACTGCAGCGTGCAAGGGGTCGCTCCCCTTTTTGCACCCCCCTCCCGGAATGGCTGAGAAGGGGGGGCCCTTGCACACTGCAAAGAGGCTCCTTGAACCTCGTGATTTGCCCCCCTCTGGCTACGCCACCGATCCCTTGCAGCTTCCTCATCCATGCGCCCCACACTGCCCCCCCGGGGGGGGAGGAGGAGGAGGAGGAGGAGGAGGAGGGCATCTTCCCCCCACCCTCCCTCCCTCTTTGAAGCCCCCCCGTCCCCTACCTCTGGGGGCAGCCAGCATCTCTCCTTCGGGCTGGGGCTGGGGCGCCTCTCCGGGGCTCCTGATGACCCGGGCAGCCGGCCCGCAGTCCCCTCCGGCCAGCCCCCCGAGCCAGCCTCCTTTCCGCTTCGCAGGCGGCCCAGGGCTCTCGGAATTCCCCTGCCCTGCCGGCTGCCCGGCCCTGATTGGCTGCCGGCGGTGATGAGCTCATCCTCCTTGGAACGGGAAAGCCCCCCGGCCGGCTGGGCAAGGAGAGGGAAGGGCTCAGCGAGGCTGCCTTCTGCTGGGCACAAGTGGGGAGGGGGTGAATTTCCCGCACTGGGCTGCCCTCCCTGCCGAGCTTTCCCAGGCACAGACAGCAGCAGCAGCTGCCTCCCAGGATCAGGCCCCCACTGGGCAGAGAGAAGCTTCTCTTGCAGCAAGTAGGTAGGGCGCTCAGGTAGACTGCGCCTGCCAGTGGAGGTTCCATTGATAGTGTGAACCCTTTGGGGACATGTATTGATCTCTTTTGCTACGTAAACCACTTTGTGAACAACTCCTTTTGAAAAGTGGTATACAAATATCCGTCCTCATCATTATCTGCTATGGCTTGCAGCTGGCACACAGCCCAATCCTATGCATGTCTACTCAGAAGTTAGTCGCATTAGATTCAGTGCGGCTTACTCCCAGGAACGTGTGAATAGGATTGGGCTGTTAGACCCTTTGCCTCATTCTAGCTCCTCATTCTCTGGTGTCCTCTGCTCCCCTCCTCCTTCCCCCCACCCACTTAATTGTATTCAATCAAACTCTAGTACATTGGCTCTATTTTATTTTATTTTATTTTATTGCTTGCTTGTTTTCCAGCCCTTGACCCTGTGTCAAATATACAAGGTGGCCCTCTTGCTGAAAACTTTGGGGACCCCTGCTCTGGGCTGACACTCATATGAACATCAAAAGATCTGGCCAAAGGCCCATCTGGTCCAGCTTCCTGTATCTCCCAGCGGCCCACCAGATGCCTTGGGGAGCACATAAGGCAACAAGAGACCTGCATCCTGCTGCTGCTCCCTTGCACCTGGAGTTCTGAGCTAGCCTACTTCTAGAACCAGGAGGTTGCACATACCCATCATAGTTTGATAAGAACATAAGGGTCAGGAGGACCCTGAGTCAGAACCTTGGCCAACCTAGTTCAGTTTCGTCATCACAGGCCAGCAATGGCTCCCCAGGATACCAGGCCCGCATAAAGGGCTTCGTGCTGCCTCACAACCACATAGGAACATCAGAAGAGCCCTGCTGGATCAGGCCAAAGACCCACTTAGTTCAGTTTCCTGGATTTCACAGTGGCCCACCAGATGCCTCAGGAGCACACAAGACCACAAGAGACTTGCATCCTGGTGCTCTCCCTTGCATCTGGCATTCTGAGGTAGCTGACTTCTAGAAGCAGGAGGTTGTGCATACCCATTGTGGCTTGTAACCTGCAGTGGACTTTTCCTCCATCAATCAATCCAATCCCCTTTTTGAAGGCATCCGGGCAAGATGCCATCACCACATCCTATGGCAAGGAGTTCCACTGACTAATTACACGCCAGGGTTTTGGGTAGGGTTCTTTTCCTAGCCCTACCTGAGAGTAGGTACTTTCTGCATGGAAAGCCCTGAGCTGCAGTCCCCCCTCTTGATCACAAAATCTAACCTCCCTGACCTTGTATAACAACAACAACAAGCCCATTGTACCTCTAGCTACCAGGACACTGAATAGCAATGAATTCCACAGGTTAATTATGTGTTGTGTGATGTAAAGCATGATGGCCGGCCCATCCATGAGGCCAACTTAGGCATTTGCCTTAGGCAGAAGCTTGGTGGATGCACCCACTCCTGCCCCATCCTCCTCCTACTGAAAAAGAAATGGGGGGACAGTGCAGAAGAGGAAATTGGTACACTCTATCCCACTTCACTCCTTTCCTCCAGTCCAGGAAGTGGGAGAGCCTGACATGTCTCTGGGTAAGAGGGGGCACCCTCAGAAGCCTTGAAAAGCACATCAGTTACTGATCAGCTCTAGTGTAATGAGAGTGGAAGACACATTTAAACCACCTGCTCTTTCCATGCAATTCCAATTTGATAAATCCAACATAAGAACATAAGAACAGCCCCACTGGATCAGGCCATAGGCCCATCTAGTCCAGCTTCCCGTATCTCACGGTGGCCCACCAAATGCCCCAGGGAGCACACCAGATCACAAGAGACCTCATCCTGGTGCCCTCCCTTGCATCTGGAATTCTGACATAGCCCATTTCTAAAATCAGGAGGTTACACATACACATCATGGCTAGTAACCCAAAATGGATTTTTCCTCCAGAAACCTGTCCAATCCCCTTCTAAAGGCGTCCAGACCAGACACCATCACCACATCCTGTGGCAAGGTGTTCCACAGACCAACCACACATTGAGTAAAGAAATATTTTCTTTTGTCTGTTCTAACTCTCCCAACACTCAATTTTAGTGGATGTCCCCTGGTTCTGGTGTTATGTGAGAGTGTAAAGAGCATCTCCCTATCCACTCTGTCCATCCCCTGCATAATTTTGTATGTCTCAATCATGTCCCCCCTCAAGCGTCTCTTTTCTAGGCTGAAGAGGCCCAAACGCCGTAGCCTTTCCTCATAAGGAAGGTGCCCCAGCCCCGTAATCATCTTAGTCGCTCTCTTTTGCACCTTTTCCATTTCCACTATGTCTTTTTTGAGATGCGGCGACCAGAACTGGACACAATACTCCAGGTGTGGCCTTACCATCGATTTGTACAACAGCATTATAATATTAGCCCTTTTGTTCTCAATCCCTATCATTATGGCTATTAAAGCCTGGGTTCTTTTCATATTTTAAGAACTGTGCTTATTTTTTCAATCCAGGGTTGCCAACTGACCCAACACAAACAGACTGGTCTGCTCCTGTGCCTGAAGCAGCAGTAGGGTGTTCACAGCAGGAAGTTCACAAATGAAACATTTCATAGCCTGGAGAAAAGCAGGAGCATTTCCTACCTGCAGGCGAGAGTGCTGTGGAGGGAATGCTCCACCATTAACCCACCATGCCTAAGTGTGGCCCTTCTTTCCTTACTGTGGGCACAAAAGGATCATTATTATAATGTGTTCGACTGGCTAACCATGCAGGTCTATATGTGTCTACTCAGACATTAATTGCAGTGGGTTTACTCCCAGGGGAGTGCACATAGGATCGTAGCCTGTGTGAAGCCAACCTACAGCAGTGTTCTTCAACCTAGGGAGCTAGGACCCCAGTGGGGTCGTGAAGCCTCAGTTGTGGGGTCACGGCAACTCACAGGAATGAGAAAGGTTGAAGACTACTGGACTGGAGCACCACCTGGAGAGGTGGGAGAGGCATCTGGTGTGCTCTTCAGGTCGCAAGAGACTGGATCCCAGTCCTGCTCAGGCTCTTTAGCAATTATGCTAAAACAGCTTTCACTAGTGCCAAGCTTCAGGTTAACTTTTTCTACTCTCTCTAATAAGAATAGTTTTATTACAGTAAACAGAGCTGGGGGGGCATTTTGGGAGTGGGGAGTGGACAGTGACGAGGTGGGCGTGGGTGGATAGGGTCCCAGGAAGGGGGAAGGATTGTCAGTGGGGTCCCCAGTCTCATACTTTATTTATTATTGGGGTTGTGGCATGACAAAGGTTTAAAACCACTGACCTAGCTCACAATCTGATATATGCCTGCTACTCAGAAGTAAGTTGCATGGTGTTCAGTGGAGAAAGTGAGGATAGGTTTGCAGCCCTAGTTGTGTTAGAAGGGATCTCGGTACTACCCTTACCCAGACTTCTTTCTTGTTTTGTTTCCTCTCCAAGTTGCCCACGAAGAGGACAGGACTCATCCTGTAAAGCTGCTTTCTGGACTACTATCCATCCATTCTCTTCTTCCTTGTCTTCCTCCTACACATTAGTAGGTTTAGGGTCTGCACTTCCCGGCTCTTGTTTTTGGGAAGGGGACGGGGATCAGGAAAGCCTTCCAATTCCAGGAAAGGAAAAGTGGAGAGGAGGAGGGCATATGGAACATTGTAACAGCCAGAACACAGCACCGGAAGCTCCCAAAAAAGAGAAAGAATTCTTGTCCGAGAGAAGACACGTGGTTTCCATAAACACAAGACCCTTGTGCCAAAGACAGCAATACTGTTGGAGAGGCAGTGGAGGGCCAGGCAAGTAAAACAGCAAGGACAGGTGCATACATCACTCTCAGTGTGCTATAGATTCACACCATTAACCATTGCCCTGCTGGATCAGCCCAGAGGTCCATCATCTCCCTTCTTTGTGACAACTAGCTTGGGGTATCCAGAAAGCTCACAGGCCGGGCAATTTATTTGTCAGTAGTTTTGACTCTTCTCCACTCAAGGCTGTTTATAAAGCAACAAGCAAAATCCAATGAGAGGCAGCATTTGGTCCTGACAGCTGGGATTATTTTTATTAAGAATATTTGCTGTCCTTGCCACATCAACAACAAAAAACAACAATTTGCAAAACAGTGTGCAGAGCAAAATAAATGAGAGCTTCCCTGGCCCCAAGAGGGCTCACATTCAAAGCTCCAGAAGGAACACAAGCAAAAAGTGGCTGAAGAAGACACTGGGTGAAGTCAAATGCTTGCTGTTCTATCCCCACCACAAATACAGAGCTAGACTGCCCCTGAACATGGGGGTTACATCTAGCGGCCATGGCTAAAAGACATTGTACCTCCAGTTTTTGAATAGCGACTGGTGCTTCTGGAACAGAGACTGAGGGCCCAATCCTATCGAACTTGCCAGCACCGATGCAACTGCAGTGCAACCCCATGGTAAGGGAACAAAAGTTCCCATACCTTGAGGAGGCCTCCGAGACTGTGTCCCCACCACAGGATGCAGTGCATGCCCCATTGGCACAGTTGCACCGGCAATGGAAAACTGGATAGGATTGGGCCCTGGGGTAGCTGATGCAAGAAGATGCCATTTGCAAACCTGCAACATTTCACTGCACTCTGGAAAAAGCTAAATTGGGCTGCAATTCTATACACAGTGTCCTGGGACTCTGGAGCAGCAAGTCCCATTTTGTTCAATGGAGTTTACTCCCAGGTAAGCATGCTTAGGATTACAGCCTGAGGACCAAGTCCTACCCAACTTTCCAGCATTGGTGCAGCCGGCACAATGGGGCATGCGCTGCATGCTGTGATGGGGGGCAATCACGGAGTCCTTCTCCAGGTAAGGGAATGTTTGTTCCCTTTCCTTGGGGGCTGCATTGCTGCAGCACTGGAAAGTTGGATAGGATTGGGCCCTAAGACCGTGTACATGTGCATGAATTAGCCACATTCTCTAGCTCAGTCATTTTCAACCACTGTGCCGTGGCATACTGGTGTGCCGCGAGTGGTCCACAAGTGTTTGGGGGAAGTGTTTGGAATTTGGGGGAAGGTCATTAATTAGTAGGGCCAATGGGGATGTGAGCCCCTCATTGGCAGCATGGTGTGTCTCGTCAATTGTAAAAAACCTGGTGGTGTGCCCTGACAATTTTAGTGGCCTTGTCGGTGTGCCATGAGATGAAAAAGGTTGAAAATCGCTGCTCTAGCTAATTACAGCCCAATCTGCTCCAACTCTCCTCTCCCATTAACTCTAATGGGTCTTACTTCTTTTTTTTTATTTTTTTATTTTTTTTAATATATTTTATTCATTCATTACAGATACAGGAAAGGAAATAGGCTTAACTTTGGGTAGGGTACAACACAGGTTACACATAAGGTTTGGCCCCCCGATTCCAACATACATCATTCAATTAACACACAAAAAAACACAATAATCATCAATACAAAGGTTCGCATATTTATCAATATAAAAAATTAATTTTTACGAAACACTCCATTTTATCTAACTAGATTTATCTACCCAATCATAAAAAAACTTTCAATATTTTCTTACTCTATCTAAATCTCTCTCTTTCATTCTTTCTGTTAAAACTTCCATTTCTGCTACTTCATAGATTTTATCTATTAAGTCTTCTTTAGTTGGCACATCTATAGATTTCCATTTTTGGCAAACAATATTCTTGCCGCTGTAACAATATGTACAATAAGGTATTTCTTACATTGGTCTTTAATTTCTAATGTCACATTTAGGAGGAATATTTCTGGTTTGAATGGTAATACACAATGCAATATCTCTTGCAACACTTTATGTATCATTTTCCAATATTTCTTTGCTTTTTTGCATGTCCACCACATATGATAAAAAGTTCCTTCTAGCTCATTACATTTCCAGCACTTATTTGATAACCCAGAGTACATTTTTGCTAACTTCTCTGGTGTTAAATACCATCTATAAAACATTTTATATAAGTTCTCTTTAAAAGTCACTGCTTTAGTTATCTTAATATTTGTATTTCAAATTTGATTCCAATCATCCATTAATATATTATATCCAAAAAATTTTGCCCAACGCACCATTGCATCTTTAACTATCTCACCTTCCATTCTCATCTCCAGGAGAAAACTACATTTTTCTTATATACTTCCCCTCATCAATCAAAAATATTTTATCAAAACTTATATCTTCTTCATATAGACCTATTTTTTGGTCTTCTCGAATCTTGTTCTTATTTGCATTTCATTCCACCAGTCAAGCTTTATTCCTTTCTCTTCTAACTCAGACTGACTTAAAATGGGACTTACTTCTGATAGACATGCATAAGATTGGGCTGCTGCTCCTTACCCTGGCCTTACTACTACCCTACCGTCTCTCTATCATCTCCCTTGTGTCTGTTTCCAGATTATGAACCCCTGGGACAGGGATGGCACTGCATTTAGAATATTACAATTTACTTAAGCCACAAATGAAGAGTCAAAGCCCACCCGACAATTGTTGACGTGAATTCTTTACATTTCCAGTGCATTTATAATTATACAATATTACAATTTATGCAAGCCACAAATGAGGACCTTTGGGTCAAACCCCATCTGGCAATGGGTGAAAGTCTACATTTCTACTCCCAGGAGAATTAACTGATTGTCCTTCTTTAAAATATATTTGGGGTATAATTTTGGAGCGAAGCTATCAAGGTGTGCACTGTGTGATTTTATACATTCTTGCTAAATTTTGCACAAGAGTGAACTGCATGGTTTTGAGTCCAAGCCTATGCATGTCTAGTCAGAAGGAGTCTGTCACTGGGGCTTACTCCCAGGAAAGTGTGGATAGGATTGTAGCCCTAGAGCCCAATCCTATGCCTGTCTACTCAGAAGGAAGTCTCATTATAGTCAATGGGGCTTACTCCCAGGAAAGTGTGGATAGGATTGTAGCCCTAGAGCCCGATCCATGCATGTCTACCCAGAAGGAAATCTCATTATAGTCAATGGGAGTTTTTTTTG
This sequence comes from Tiliqua scincoides, assembly GCF_035046505.1. Lineage (NCBI taxonomy): Eukaryota > Metazoa > Chordata > Lepidosauria > Squamata > Scincidae > Tiliqua > Tiliqua scincoides. The sequence goes on from NC_089830.1 coordinate 25,850,387, forward strand.
GGGGGGGGCAGGATTGTGTGGAACCTCCATGTTCAAGAGCAGTCTACCTGTGACTGTCATTGGGTGGGTGGGGGAGGCAGCAGCAGCAGAGGTGGTTCTTGGCCTCCAAGCCCTGCTTGTGGGCTGTGCAGGGGCCTGGGGCTGGCTGCTGCGGAGGGAGTCTGGCCCAGCAACCTCTTCTTAGCAGAACCAGCGAAGGGAAAGAGGTCAATACGGTTATGTGGTGCGCAGGCGCTCGTGGAATTACGGTAGCGGCATGGCTCCCGGCGGAGAGAGGTCACGTGGGCCTGCAGAGGGCGGGGCTGAGTGAGAGCACGGGCGAAGTCTCGCGAGAAGCACGCGAGGCAACGGCGCAGCAAGATGGCGGCGCCGGAGACGGAGGTGGCGGCGACGGTGGCTGCGGCCGGTCCCGGCTCTGACCAGGTAGCAGCCGCCGAACTCGTTCATGCCCCCCGCGCCTCTCCACGCTGAGGGGAGCCGCTCCTCGGGTGGACGGACCTTCCCGCCGCCGCTCTGCTCCTGCCCCCCCTGCCCCCCTCAGGGGGCCACTCTGCCCCGGCCCCGCCCCTCTCCGTCAGGTGACGCCCGGCCTTTGCCCCCATTGGTCTGCGGGGCCCCCAGTCCCGCCCATTCCTGGTGACTGACAGGTGGGGTATGGCTCAAGGTGGGCTTGCAGGGGGAGGTGGGTCCTTGCCACTCACAACAGCCCTGCAGGGTAGGCCAGGCTGGGAGCTGCTGCGGGGGTGAAGCTGCAGTCAGTGCAGAGCAGGCTGGCAGCACAGTCCTACTCAGAAGTAAGTCCCATTGAAATCAATGGGTAAGTGCGCTTACTCCCAGATAAGTGCGCATAGGGTTTCAGCCTTGGCAGAGGGAGCTCCTTTGGGCCAGCCCTGAGGGGCACCCCACAGTGGCCCAGCAGCTACCCCAATGGGAAGCGCACCAGCAGGAGAGGCAGACACTCTCCCTCCTCTTTGCTGCGTGGCTCCCCTGCAGCTGGTGTGGAAGCTGGAGGCAGCACTCCCAAGTAAGTGTCTGTAGCAGTGCTTCTCAGCCAGTGGTATGGGCACCACCACTGGTACTCAAGGTGGAGTCTGGCGCAGTGGCGTAGCTGGAGGGGGGTGGAGCACTCAGCCTGGCAGGGAGGTGGGCGAGCGTCCCCTCCCTCTGGAGCCATTCCTGGCAGGGGGGGAACGGAGCCGTATGACTCCAAGAAAGCCAGAGAAATGCCCTCCCGTCCACCCTGAGTCTCTTACTGGTGTCTCTTGCATTGCATCTGACCTCCCAACCCAGAAGGAACTGGTAATGATGTCATCACCAGTTACTTCCTGGTGAGTTAGAGCAATGTTTCTTAACCAGTGGTGCGGGTACCTCCAGTGGTACTTGTGGAACCTCCAGACATCTGCCACCCTGTGATGTGACAAACATCAGTAGGCGGCTCGGCAGGCAGAACTCCAAAGCATGCTTTTTCATGCTCAAAAAAGCCTTCCACCCTGAACCTCTTGCTGGTGTTTCTCACATCATATCTGGCCTCCCAACCCAGAAGCAACTGGCAATGATGTCATCACAGTTACTTCTGGTGGTATTTCGAATAGTTGGACCATGTGAAGTGGTACAGCGGAGGACAAACATTGAGAAACACCGGTGTATAGGTTTGCAGCCCTAGTAGAGCGAGCATTGGAACATAGGAAAAGCCCCTCGAGGAGCCTGTCTGATCCAGCACCCCATTTCCCATGGTGGTTCAGCAATGGGAAGCCCACCAGCAAGTGAGGCGGGCACCCTCCCCCATCCCCCCAGCTGCCATTGCTCCCCTGCAGCTGGCATTCAGAGTCTGGAGGCAGTATGTAACCATCAGGGCCGGTAGCCGTGGACAGTAATGGTGGCCCTCCATGAATTATTTTGTTCCCTTTTTAAAGTCCTCCAGGCTAGTGACCTCTGCCATATCATGTGACAATGAATTCCACAGATTAATTGCATGGTGAGTGAAGGATAACTTCCATTGGTCCTTCCTAAATGTGCTGCCCCTCAGTTTCAGTGGATGACATCCCCTCCAGTTCTAACAGAGTGAGAGGAGAAGAAACAGTTCCCTTTCCCCCCACACCTTGCATCTGTCTATATGTTAGTCATGTTTTCCCCCTTAGTTGCCTTTTGCTTAAACTGAAAAGCCTAAAGAAGCTGCTGCAGTCCTCTGATCATTTTGGTTGGCCAAAGTCTCAGTTGGAGGTGCCACTTCCCCCCCTCCCTCCTCCTCTGAGGAGTTTTAAAGTCAAAAAGCAAGGGCTTGAACCCAAGACCCCTTGCATGCAATGGTGGCACTCTACCACTGAGTTCTGGCTGCTTCCAGAGTGGCTAGTTAACATGCATGCATGCTTCCCTACCTGATGGGAGATAAGATCCATCCTTATTGCTTGGTAGCCTGGCTCGCTCCTGGGCAGTTTGGCTGTTTTGTGTCTGTTGCATGGCAAGGAGGATTCTCCCCCATTCTGGGCACAGGTGCATGGCAAACTGAGCTGCATCTGCCAGCTCAGGGGCTGACCTGAGGCCAGGAGAAGTGAGTTGGGGTTTGAACCCAGCTCTCTTCCCAGCTAAGCCTGCACACTCTTCCCCACAACACACTAGCTAGCACTTCCCCTTCTGGAGTGTGTCACAGTGTTGACTCACCCCTCTCACTCCTTCTGGGTACTGCTCTTCCACTTCTACCATCTTACACCTTGTAAATCTGTCTCTCTCTGCCTTGTTTGAAATGGTTTTTTTGGTTTCTCAGGTGCCTGCCAAGGAGTTTCCTTCACTCTCCTGCCCCTCCACTGTCTCCTAATTGCTTCTCCATTGTTCTCCCATTAAAAAAAGAAGTTAATGGTCATCTGTGTTTCTCTCTCTGCCCACACAATGGTCTTCTCTCCCCCCCACTTCCTTTCATCCTGTGTAGTCCTTGGTATCTTCCTGCCCTTGCCCTGCAGGCACCTATCCTGGCAATTTGCCTCAGCAAATTCTGAGCTCTACCCTTAATTCTGTAGGGGACTTGGTTCCTCATACTGTTTCCACCCATGCAAACTCTCCCCTTTTGAGGAGCTGCCTCTTTGGTCTGCCTTCTTTCGCAACACTCTTTTCTTTGGGTGTGCCTTTTAACATTGGGTGCACTCACTTGCCCATGCAACTGTTTCCTCTGTCCAATGAATGCTCATTAAAATTGGTTGCAGTTTGATTTTGCATGTCAAACCTTGCTCTCCATAAGGAGAGTCCTGTTCCAAAACAAGCTTCTGACACCTGTAGGGAAACTACTCTGATGGAACCTGCTTCTTCACCTCCCCACTTAATCCTGGACATGTTGCACTTGCCTGGCCCCAGAATGTGATTTGTTCTCAAAGAATAATGTTATTCCTCCTTCAGCTACCTTTGCTTGCCTCATAGAGGTGCATTAAAAATAACTTCGAAACAGTGTTGGAAGACACTATTGTACCTTGATAAATGAATGGGGATAATTAAAGGCTGCTATTGATCCAGCACCTTCCTTTGAGAATGCTGCCCAGTTTAATGTCTCTGCCCTTACTTGTTCTCACTTGTCCTCCACTAGTGAGGGCAGTGATGTCCTTTCTCTGCACTGGGCATTTTTGCATCATTTATTCACTGCAGGTGTGGGACTATAACTTAGTGCAGGACTTTGCTTTGTGGGCAAGACAGCATCTCCAGGTAGGACCTGGAAAGACCCTTTTCCTGGAGCCTTGGAGAGTTGTTGCTATTCAACAACAGTATTTATATACCGCTTTTCAACAGAAAGTTCACAAAGCGGTTTCCAGAGAAAATTAAATATCTAATGGCTCCCTGTCCCAAAAGGGCTCACAATCTAAAAAGATGCAACACCAGCAGACAGCCACTAGAAAAGACACTGCTGAGGTGAGATGGGCCAGTTACTTTCCCCCTGCTAAATAAGAGAGGAGCACCCACTTGAAAAAGTGCCTCTTAACCAGTTAGCAGGGGTTATTCAGTAAATGATGCTGAACTGGATAGGCCAAGGGTCTGAAGGCAGCTTGCAGACAGACAGCAGAATTATCCATCCTTGGAGAAGACTGCCCATGGTGTGTCTGTGAGTTTCTGCCCTGGGCAAGTCTCCTTTCAAACTGGAGGCTCCTTCTGAACAGCAACTCTTGCAGGTGCAGGGTGGAAAGATTGCTTCTCTTGGCACTTGCTACAGAGTTAGAATTCTGAGGAAAAGCAGGCTATATCTCTTAGCAGTCTGGGAAGGCAGAGTTCTGAGTGTAGTTGGTCTTACGTGATGTGAGGGTTGGGAATTACCCTTCCACACCTGTTTTTTCCACCCTTTTGCTGGGAAACAGCCCACACATTTCCCCACCTGATCCTTTTCATTGCCTGTCATGTGTATTTTAAATACAACACGCTCTGTTAGATTGTTCTCCCTTTGGGATTCCCCAGGGACAGTTACCACCTGGAGGTTTTGTGCTACTTCCCTTTTATTTCCCCCCCCCCAATCTTGTGCTGAAATGTGGCAGCCCATCTGTTTTCAGACATGATCCAGAGTTTTGTAGCCGTGAATCTGGGTGTTGAGACTCCCTTTTGCCTTTCCACCATTCTCTCTCTAGTAAAGGATAATCCAGAAATAGACTCCTTTGGTGGAAACTGTCGTTGAGAGGGTCTGCATTTCTCAGAAAGATTTGCTTATTCAAATATTAATTTACTTTTATGGGCTAACTTTATTGAGCCCGAGTACCTTTTGAGGTTTGACCAGGAACATGAATTTATAGTTTTTTGTCTGTGAAATTGAATTAATCATGATGAGCTACTTCACTTCATTATGGAGGACAAACGTGAACAGTGTAATGTAGTTGAATCATGTATGCTATTCTACCAGTTGGATCACTGAAACTTGGAATAAGGACTAGAATTCACGTACGTTTTTTCATAAGGACTCAAAGCTCTTCACAACATGTGTCTTCAGCAATCATTTGTAAGGTAGGCCAGTAGGCATCTGCTTGGATTTGCATAATAATTTTGCACCATCTTTGCTACCAGCTCCTGAATAAGTGCGGCAATCATAGGGTGAGAGCACAGGTCCCCTTATGGACCAATAACTTCTTAAAGAAGCAGTACAGGATAAGAGTGAACAGGCTCCCAGGGGGTCTATATTATGACCAGTGCTGTGTGCTCGTAAGTGATGTGGAGTGATCTGGAGCCCTGTTTGCAGATACCAAATTACTTAGCCCCCACCTGAAGGCTGGTAGAGGACTATAGAGAACTCCTGTAGGATCTCTCCAAACTGGGTGAATAGGGATGAAACAGTAAATGAGAGGCATTGTAAGGTCCCAGTGTGCCTCATTCTGCGAACAGATAATCCTAATCTCTCAGAGACTGATGTGTTCTGAAAAGGTTGTCCCTACCCAAGTAAAGATCTTGAGGGTCTGTGAAATATCTCAACAAAAATATCTCATTCTGGTGTGTGACAGCAGTAAAAAAACAGCTGAGAGCATGTTAGAATTAATTAGGAAAGGGACTGATAAAACTGTGTGGCCACATCTGTAGTGCTCTGTATGGTTCTGTGTTTAGCACATTGCATTTTGAAGATCCTCCCTAAAAGGCTTCTCTGGGAGCACAAACTAAGTATACTGCCCAAAGATCAGCAGGATGAGTCCCTCATTGCCACACCATCCAAACTTGGCTGTTGAGCAATGATGACATTCAAGCCTTTTAGGTTTTTGTGATAAGTGGACCTTCCTGATGTCCATCTTCCCATTCCCTCTCCTTTTCTTTAAAGCAAGTGACCAGCAATGGAACTGCAGGAGGAGGCGATGGGGTTGCCGAGACCCAGCAACAGAACCAGCCCCAACAGCAAGCTCCAAATGCCTGGCAGGTCATCAAAGGCGTGTTGTTCAGGTGAGGTCTTAGTAGTGCCAGGGGGTGCTGCGTTGTCTGGGTGGATGGGGGTTTTTCCACTGCAGGTTGTCTTTAAGAGTACCCGCTACTAAATTTACGCACCTTGGGTCACACTTCTGTACTATTACAAAAATGTATTGTTGTATGTTTGCTGTTGTGTCACATCCATCTAGAAACAACATTTTTTGTTGATATAGTGCAGGGGTCTCCAAACTTTTCGGCCAAAGGGCCACATCAAATATCAGGTGCAATGTCGCGGGCTGGAAAAAAAAATTAAATATAAAATTTAAATAAATACATTAGAGATGGGACTTAGATGAATGACTGAAATGAATGAATGGGCTCAAATGTCCAGGATTTCTCCAAGCACCAATACAGTCCAAGAAATAAAGCACACACTTAAATGGACCTTCATTCCCCCACCCCACAAGCATAACTCTGGTTGTGTTTGGTCAACTAGGCCAGAGGCTCTCAGGGGATCAGAGGCTGGCCACGGGCCGGATAGAGGCCCTCCGTGGGCTGCATCTGGCCCCCAGGCCGGGGTTTGGAGACCCCTGGTATAGTGCTTCAGTACGTTCAAAGCTATTCACAAGCATGAACTCAGGTGTCCCATTACTGCAGGGGGGGGGGTGCTGAACTGATATTACCTAAGTGAGATCTGAACTGGGAGCACCCAGTGGCTTGAAGATCTCTTAGCCCTCAGACTGCACCAGCTGTCCACTGAACTCTCAGGTGGAAGCCTAGTTCTCTGCAACATCTGATCAGCTTGCAAAGGTGTGCCTGTGTTCTGTTTCTGGTGGAAGCTCACACAATTGAGCCTTCCTCCATGCAAGAGAAAAAAATCCCCACAGATAGAGAACCAGAATCTCAGGGGAAAGCTAGGCTAGAAATGTGTAGTTTTCCATGTGCGGGGCTTTCTTATCCTTAGAGGTGGCATTCCACCCCTCTAGGTTTTAGCTACTGCCACATAAATACGTGCCTTTTTCCATGAGGCCGGCGTAAGCCTGTGGCGGAGGCTCCTGCATGACAGAGTCCATTTAGGAAAGTGTAATGCTGGCTGGCAGCTTCAGAGAAACCTCCCCCTTTGTGTTACGCATCTGTGCTCAGAGTTCTGGCAGCACCTTTCAGGACAGAAGTCTCTGTGGGGCTTTTAGCGCTTCTGTCAAAGCCAGCACTTGGAGTGTCATCTGGCAAAGTTTATGGGTGGCTGCTGATGAGGTGTTGGAGACAAATGACTCTTGCTTGGCTTCTGCATTCTCTTGTAAGTCACCAAAGAGGGTGATGCTACCAAAACCTGCCGCCAAGAAGTTTGTGAGGCACGCATCACTCAGATTCCTCCAGCATCCCAGTGGTTTTCTTTTAGTTGTCCAACCACCTTTGAGGGATATTTATATTTTTCATATTTTTATACCGCTCTTCCTCTAAGGAGCTCAGGGTGGTGTATGTTGTTCCTCTCCTTCTTTTTTCCTCACAGCAACTCTGTGACTTAGGGAGGCTGAGAGAGAATGACTGACCCAAGGTCACCCACGAGGCTTCATGGCTGAGTGGGGATCTTCCGGGTCTAAGTTCAATTCCCGAACCACTATACCATCCTGGCTCTCAGCCAAAGGTAGCTGCTTGAAAAGGAATTTGAAATCATCCCTTAGATTCAGCATGCATATCCCTTTGAATTCCCTGTCCATGTAGCCACTGGCAGCAAATATGGAACTTTGTGTTGCTTCTTTCGTTTAATAGGTTGTTCTGGTCTGTGGCTGTTCTGCTTTGGTGTCGCGCTGAGCATTGGTGTTAGCTCTGGGGTTAATCGTAGAATGTTGTAGATTAGGGGCAAGGAAGCCCAGAGGTTCCCAGCTTGCTTGGTGCTAGTTTTTCTTGGCTAGCCCTCCGGTTAAGAACCTTACTGAGAGCCAGTATCAGTCATTAATTGCTATGGAAATGTGCACTTGTTGAGTACAAGAAAGAGTTGCAGCTGGCACATCACAGGATTTCTAGCAGCCCCAGCGAGTGGAAGCTGTGTAGGACAAGCTACGGTCTCTGGGCTTGAGCAGTAAAGTGGTGAATATGGGTAAGTCATCCTGTAGTTGAACTGAGTAACACCGATGTTATCTAGCTTTGAACCTGGGAAACCGGCCTGTCCAGGTGACAGAAGCTGTGGTAGGACGCTTTTTAACAAATGTGGCTGACCTCCAGATATCAAGGATGGGGGAGAGAGACCAGAATTTCTTCCTCCAAGGCCTTTGCGCAGCCATTGGGCTGCTGTGTGGGCTCTCGGAGCCATGTCAGCAAAGTGTGTTGGCACTTGCATAACGCTGGCCGAGTGGTGAACTTCTCAGCAGTTGGACTCCTCCGACAGCCCCATTTGTTAATCCATATCAGATTGGAGTAGTGTAAGCTCTGAATCACCAGAGATGGGCAAACTCTGCAGTCGAGCACTTTCCAGACGGAGTGTGCAGAGACCATTGTCGTCTGTGTTTGGCAAAGATCCTCCTTCTCATCTTGCAAATGGATCTGAAGCATCAGTTCACTTTTTTTTTAAAAGCGAACAATCCATCTTCCATGATCTTGAACATTTTCCAAATGGTTGCAGCTCATTTCAAGGAGGAAGGGTTGTGTGTGTGGGGGGGGGGGGGAGTCATAGATGAAGTGAAGCAGTTCTGTTCTTTTAGGATGGCCGGGTGTGCAGAAAAGTGGAAGGTGTAGTTAGGCGACCGTCAATGCAGACAAGTCTAGGGGTGTTGCAGCTGTTCTTAGGTGTGTCTCCTCTTTTTCGTCGAGGATTTCAGAGCGGCATATATGGTTCCCTGCTACTTTATCCCACAGAGTGAGCTTTCAAGAGTAACTTGTCAACAGTTAACCTATAAGTTTCGTTACTAAAGCTGGGATTTGAACCTGGGATCCCCTGTTGTCCAATGCGCTAACCTGCAGTTATTCAACCATTGGGCCGCGAAAGGTCCACAGGTGTGCTGCGGTAATTTGGAGCACAGCAGTTGACAATACCTGAAAAACGTGTCTGGGTTTTGCAGCTCTGTTTCTGGGGCAACTTTCTGCAGGAATGAATTGTCTGTCTCTCTTCCAGCAGAGGTTTAGGGACAGACAATTTGTTACTATAGTAGACAGTTGCCCTAGAAACAGAGCTGCAGAACTTGGAAGCTTCTCCCTGAAGCCAGAAGTGATATTGCAGGAGGCAAAGACCATAGAGGAAACCTTAGAGGTCAGTGAGTTTTGAGAAGAAAAACACTGAATCCTTTTACACCACAGAGGCGTTACACCACACATTTTACACCACACATGCAGGCTGTACAGCATGGCCTCTCCCAGTTTGAAGAGACACTTGTCCAACAGACTGAGGCAAAGAAGGAAGACCCGTAGCCAGGGAGACATACCAGGGACACACTAGATTTGCTCCCAGTGTGGAAGGGCTTGTCACTCCCGAATTGGCCTTTTCAGCCACACTAGACGCTGTTCCAGAACCATTTTTCAGAGCGCAATACCAGAGTCTTCTGAGACTGAAGGATGCCAATGTACAGTAGCATTACTTGCCTCCCTGCCCACCCGTGCCATCTGTGGTCCAAATGGAAATTTAGAGCTGTACATTGTAAACCTTCCCTGCCAAATCTCCGTTAACGATATGGCCTGTGAGGGAGCAGCCCAGGCACCGTCTCCGAACAAGAGCGCCCTCAAGGTGGGCTCGTTGCTGGAAATTTAAATAGGGTTGCAGTCCTTGCTTGAAGGTTAATGCCATCAAAGCCAATGGAGTGAATTCAAAGAAAATGCATTTAGGGCTGGAGTACGAAGCACAGTTACTTTCAGAAACTGAGCTTTTGGAACAAAGCCCTCCACCCCAGAAATGCACTGTGACTCTTCTTTGCCCGCTCTGGTCTATGTGGTGTTTGTTTCTTCCGCTAGTGCAAATCGCCTGTCACTTGATTGCCACGCTAAGTGTTAATTTGCAAGCCAAAATTGAAGGCGTTTAGCTAAAAATTGTTTTAAAGCTAGACAATTAATCAGCTGACTAAGGGCCAAATCCTATCCAATTTTCCAGCCCCGGTACAGCCATGGCAGTGGGGCATGCACTGCATCCTGTGGTGGGGGAGCAGCTGTGGAGGACTCCTCAAGGTAAGGGAATGTTTGTTCCCTTATACCGGAGCTGCATTGCATCTGCATAGATGCTGGAAAGCTGAGTGGGATTGGGCCCTTAATTCCTGCACCCATCTGCGCACTGCATCAACCTCTTCCCACAAAGGAGCCCTGAAAGGGGTGGTGATGTCTCTTGAAATGGGCTTCAGACTAACAGCCACCTGTCCTCCCTTAGAGGCCATTGTACCTTTCAGCAGCAGTGTGAGGCAGGCAGCACTCCCTGCCCCCCTCAGGCTTGTGAGTTGAGCTGGTGATTCAGGAGGCAGTGGAAGTGAACAGCGCTGTGGCTGGCTTTGTCCCCACTCCCCAGGCAGCTGATCTTCAGCCCTAATTCTGGCTGGCAAATGCTGGCAGAGACGCCAACTGTGCCTTTGCAATGGCAGTGGTGCTGGGAGTCACAAGACAGGGCGCAAGGGAGAGGCGGAGGCCTGGGCCGCCCAGCCCTGAACTGTGAGCAAAGGAGATGGAAACGTTGCCCCAAAGTGCACAGAGAATAGTTGGCTTTAACTTCCGCACACGAGGGGCTTGTCCTGCAGGGATAGGCTGAAAGAGAAGAACTGTCCAGCTGAATCAGACTGAGGGTCCATTTAGCCCGTTTCCTGTTCCCTGCAGTGGCCAGTCAGTGCGTCTGCAAGCAGGACATAAAGGCATGAGGCCCCATAAAGGCCCTGTCATTTGTCCCCCCACATACTGCCACTGAGTGTGGAGTTTTGAGCTGGGTATCAAGCTAATAGTCTGCCCTACTGACTGTGCGCATGATGATCCGTTGGATTCTGAAGGTTTGCTGCAAACTCCTCCGCAACAAAAGCGTGTGCCTCTGAATTCCTTGGGGGGAGAGAGTCAGACACAACAGTAGTTGGGTAATATTCTTTATGAGAGCATTTGCAGTCCTGTTCTTTACTGAGCATGCACTGAAGCAGTTAATTAGAAAGCTGGTTTCGAGGCACCTTGGAAGGAGCAGCTTGTCCTGCGGTTTGCCCTCTTTTGCGGGGATGAGTATCAGAAGTTGCTCTGTGTGTTTCACAGTCACAGTGTTAGTCTGGCCACTTGCACAAATAAACGCCGGGTAATAGCAGTGCAGATGCATCTCGAGAGGTGCAGTGCCATTCTAGCACAGCATCGCATTCGGCTCTGCTGATGATATCTCTCTGCTTGGCTCCCCAAAGGATATTGCAAAGTGGAGTTATCTCAGGGAGCGGGCAGTGGCAAGAGATAGAGGAGCTTGATATGAAAGAGAGCCGAAAGCTGGTGTGCTAGGGGAGGAGGTGCAAATCGGGGGGTGGGGGTGGAGGGAAGGCCAATGCTGGTGTCTCTCCCTTGTCTCTCTCCCAGCCTCTGGCCGGAACCAGGGAGGAAAAAACCAACCTCCTTTTCTTCTGCTTGCCACCTGCATCAAGGCAAGTGTCCTCTGTCCCCTGGGGAGGATGATAAGAGCCCCCCCTTGCTTTCCATCTTGCCTCTGGGGAGGGAGGCCAAGATCAACCAGCAGTGGTGGGGGTCTTGGAAATTGTTCTAAAGAGTCACTTTTGCAGCAAAGGGGGCCCTCTCTGTCCCAGGGACAGCAGATTGGGGCCGCTTCCTTGACTCCAAACAATACTTGGTGTTTAGATAGTGTTTAAAGCGCTTTGTATACATTGCTTTGGTAAGACAATAGCCCTGTGAGGTAGGCCAGTGTTCTCCTCGCCTTGCAGAGGGTGATTGGGGCTGTAACTTGGCCATGCAGCTTCTGCTTTTCATGCAGAGGTTCCAGGTTCAGCCCCCCACTATCTCCAAGCAGGGATGAGAAAGACCCTGTCTGACCTCCTGGGGAGAGACTGCCAGTCAGCATAGAGTATCTGCCAAATTCTGCAGCTCTTCACTTTGGGAAAGAGAAGGTTAAAGAGTCCTTTGCATGGGAGCAGGCAGGTGGGTGGAACCAGTGTTGCTTGTAGATTGTTAAAAGCGTGGCTTCCATAAAAATTGTGTCGCCAGGCAAGGTCCAGGCTAGTTAATGATACCGAATGAAAGCTCGTAATTGGCAGAATGTTTGGAATTTCCCCTTGCAGCGAGGGCCCTGGAAGGAGGGGCTGCCTGATATTTGCCTTTGCATTCATTCTTTCCTCTCTCTGTCCTTCCCACCAGGATCTTTATCATTTGGGCCATCAGCAGTTGGTTCCGCCGTGGGCCGGCCCCACAGGATCCAACCACCCCTGGTGGGGTACCCCGGGCACCAAGCCGCAACCTTTTCCCTAAAGACACTTTAATGGTGAGTGTGGCGGGAGCTCAGGGCTGCTCCTCCCAGGGTTTGTCATCAAAGTGCGTGACTCTCCGTTGCAGCCGTTATCAACAAAGACCTGCAAAAGTAAAATTCTGTTCCACAAAAGACAAAGTTACACAAATGGGACAGGTTTGCAGGACTTCTCTGATTTTGCAGGCTGCACCTCTTGAATTTATTTAATCAGGTTTTGCTATGTATGGGTGTAGCAGGCCAAAAATTTCTGGCATAAATAAGTGAAATGAATATTATTGGGAGTCTCTTCGGTCATGTATACACTGACTCTGTAGAGTCTCTGTGATCCAGAAAGGTAGCCGCCTTTGCCACAGAGTCGGCAAATGTTGAATGTAGAACTTCCTCCATCTGCAAGAGAGCCTTCTGTGATTCAGCTTCCCCAGACCCTGTCACTGCATGCATGAGTGGATTCCTGAGAAGCTGAACTGTATGCCAAATGCCACATTCTGTGTGCCTGTATGTCGTGCCTGCGCTCCTGAGGCAGCACAGCTTGTGTATATCTCTGGTTTTAATGTGGCAGGGAAACTGCAGGGTGTGGGGAGGCAGCTGAGCATTGCCTGCTGGGTGTTGGTTGACAGTCGTGGCTGATCTCCCGTCTTCTCCACGTAGGATCTTCATGTCTATATCTCAGAGCACGAGCACTTTACAGACTTCAACGCCACCTCAGCGCTGTTCTGGGAGCAGCGGGATCTTGTCTACGGGGACTGGACCAGTGGCGAGAATTTTGACGGGTGTTACGAGCACTACTCAGAGCTAGAGATCCCTGAGGTGCGTAGGCCGCTTCCCTGGCCAACCTGCCATTTCCGAATTGGGTCCCTGCTGTGAATTTCTCTGTCCTCCTGCTTTATCCACATTGAGCTGCTGGAATTCAAAGTGTTCTCCACCTCTAGCCTCTAGGAGTTAGACGACTGAATGAAGCCAAACCTACCTTGGGCTGGACTGAGAGGCCCTTTTCTCTTTTGCACCAGTCCTTTCTCAGCCTTAGGAAGAGATTGTGGAGCAGAGAGGCAGAAGCAAAGAGTGACACGCAGCCTGAGTGTCCAGTGGTGGTTAAAAACCAGCCTGTGCTTCAGTTCTCTTTGAATGCAGATCTGGACGTCGCTCTCACTTTGCATCTTGGTGGTGCAAGAGTTGCTTGCCTGGCAGTGATTACTGTGCCAGACTTGCTATCCACTTTTCATGAAATCGAAATAGTTCCCTATACCTGGGAATAAGGGGCGGAAATAAACAACTTACGAAAGATAATTAAGATTATCTTAACCAGCCAGAATCATAGCCTTGGAGCAGGGGTGTCCAAACTTTTTGGCAGGAGGGCCACATCATCTCTCTGACACTGTGTCGGGGGCCGGGGGAAAAAAAGAATTAATTTACATTTAAAATTTGAATAAATTTGCATAAGTTTACATAAATGAATATATTAAAGATGAACTTATGAATGAATGAAGGTCTTGCAATAGCTCAAGGCCCACAAAAGGCCTTGCACAAAACAAGGCTGGCCTTTCCTTTGCTGCCGCCACTGCATCACACGTGAAACAGCAAGCAGTGGAGGGAGCCCTCATCCCACAGCTCACGCGAGTGGTCAAACAGTCGCCCTCAGGCTGAGAGCAGTTGCGTCGGGCCAGTGTGGGCTCCAACAAATCTCTCCATTTGAGAGGCTCTCCAGCCAGAGGCTCATTGGAGACTGGTGGCTCCCTGAGGGCCGCATTGAGAGTCCTCAAGGGCCGCAAGTGGCCCCAGGGCAGAGGTTTGGGCACTCCTGCTTTGGAGCATCAGATGCGCCGGTCAGGACTGCGCTGATATTGGGACCCCTGGGCAAGAAAATGAAGCAGGCCAAAGCTAGTGCAGAGAAGCCTCTTTGGCCTTGTTGAGGACATAGATGAGGTGTTGTGGGGCAAGGCAGTAAAGAGAGAAGCTGAACTATGGTGGATATCTTAAGACAGCTTAATGTGGTGCCTGGTGTGACAGCCATTTCACTTACAGGAAGGGAGTGTTGAGGCTTCCTCCCATGTGCCATTTATCTTCCTGCAGGCCATGTTCTTTTTAGCAACAAGGGTCAAATGCCAATAATCATGCAAGCCGGCCTGCCCAAGAACTTCTTGCCACTTCTGAGACCCTCCCATTGTCGAATGCACAGTGGGCAGATTCCCAAGAGCCAGCCTTTTGAGTTGTGTGGCATCCCAGATCTGGAAAGTTCTCCCATTAGGGGCATACCTGGTCACACCCCTGCCCGCCTTCCAGTGAGTAATGAAGGCCAGAGAGGCTTCACCGTGCTCAGTTTAATCAGAATTTAACGCTCCTGTTTTGATCAGTTCTATTGAGTGCGACTTAAGATTTGATTGTCATTTGTTTATGGTGTTTAATGGTTATGTTTCACTGCTAAAAGTTGCCTGAGTTGTAAAAAGAGCCCTCCCTGACTGTGGGCTCTGTCTGTGTGTGTGATTTCAGAGTGTTCAACGCAATGGTTCCATTTACATTCATGTATACTTCACGAAGAGTGGTTTCAATCCTGATCCGAAACAGAAGAACCTGTACAGGCGGCTTGCCACAGTCCACACATCACGAAGTAAGCCTTTCAGGGTTCTCCCTCCTCCCCCCAGAACTGCTTTTGCCGGGAGGCTGCAACACAAGTCACCGTTGTGGGTCAAAATGTTTGCACTGGGCGCTGTTCTCTTGCTGCTGCGCTGCCCCCCAACATCTTGTTCCTGGCCCCTGTTCCCCACCCTGCCATTTCCCCTCCTTGTTAGATCATGTCTTTCCTTCCGCTTTGTCTCCAGCTCTTCATTCCTGCCAGAATCATTGGGTCAGATAATCGGGGCTTGAAGGCAGTTGGTATCTTGTAGCTCGGAGGGCTTTTGGTAGCAGCTGTTTTTCCAGTGTGACCAGTGATGTTTGAAAGAGAACTGTGTGGGCAGGTCACTTGTTGAGAAGTTGCAGCTGGGCATAGCTCTGTGCTCTGACATGGGTCTGTATGTGCTCATGCAACCCTGTGCGCCTGTACTTCGTGTTTCCATGTTGTTTTATTCATTGCACTTTACAAAATGATGCCTCAAAGGCAGACTGGGACAAAAGGGAAGCAGGAGGTCTGCATGACACTCTTAGCAGAGCTGGGAAGGAAGCAACTGGATTCGTCATTGGCTCTTAGGTTGACAAAAAGCCCTGGGGTCCTGCAATAATGCTCCCAGCTTTCCATAAACAATGCGTGTAGTTTGCCTTCAAGAAAGGAGAGGGACTACTTGTGGATGTGCCCCTTAAGCAAGAGAGCCTGCCTTCCGCAGGGACTGGAGAATAGGGTGGCTGCCTGCCAGTTTGGTCCTTGCTGAACGTCCCCACATCTTGCTCTAATGCAAACTGCAGCCCCCATTGTGTGTGCTCTAAAAATCCAGGTTTTTTCCCATCAGAAAAGCACACAGTTCTTATATGCACACAGATCAGCTCACTTTGCAGATTTTGGGGGACGGATTTGTTGACAAGGGCTGGAAGAAAGAGGATGGAAATATGAGGGTGTGCAGGTTGGCATCCTGGGTTGTTCAGTGGTGTTGGCCTCTGGCAGTAGAGCTTTTGTTGGGGAGAGATGGGAATGGTTCACCTATGAAAATGGAAAAATGGACGTGAGCCAGTGTGGGCGTTTGCTCTGCCTTTTATCGCTCTTATTTTGCCATCCCATGTTCATGCATGCCCTTACAGTAATGAGCACTAGAAACTTGGAGAGGGGCACCTGACGTTTATCTTCTTTTGGGGCACGCTGATGCACAACCAATTAAGACATTTGCTGTTCTGGGGCATGTGTGCTCAAGACACTGCTGTTGTCTGGCTGCATGCTTTTACAGGCGCCTGTCATTCTTCCCATCTCTCTCTCTCTCTCTTTGCAGTGATAAACAAGTACAAGCGGCGACGGTTCCAGAAGACCAAGAATCTGTTAACCGGGGAAACGGAGGCGGATCCTGAGATGATAAAAGTAATGATTGCTCCTTATGCCAGAGGTTTCTGCCCCTCCCACTGCACTTCCTTACCCACCAAGGTCGCTGTTTTGTCTGTGGCACTGGAATGGTCCCAGAGGCCTCTGGCAAGCACAGCATCCTACCTGTGCTCTTGGTCCCCATAATTCATCCTTTTCCCAACACAAGGTTGGCGGTCGAGGGCCTGGCAGTGCTGAGCCTCTGATAAGTTGACAGTGGCAGTACTTAACGTGGCAACACAGTTGCTCTTTTGCGCCTTTCAATGCCTTTCTTTGTTATAAACTGAAACTCTGTCTCTTTCAACTGAAGTATGTTTCAGGAGAAGGGGGAATTCCAGAAGTCGTGGCATCTGTATGTGTTTATAGAGCTAGAAAGATAATGCAGGGTGGGGCTGGCAGGGGGGAATCTCCTAAACCTGCTATAGTAGAACATTGTTTTATTTTAAGCTTAACCTGAGAAAACCACCCTGTGCTAACGGATGGTTTTGTTCTCCAATGAGCAGGCGGGCCCTTGCCCAGAAGCTGGCCCTTCTTGGAAATGGGGTGTTGATTCACATGGATCCATGGTCTGATTTTTTGCCACAGACAAAATCTTTTGAACATGGGTTGGAGAGAAAACTGTTCTGAGCCATTTCTGGCTGCTGGCCACCCAGTTTGTGGGGGGTCTTGGATAGCAACAGGGAAAGGACTGTATCCAGAGTGGCACACTTCTTGCATGTGGTTGATGCTTTAAAATTGCAGGTGCTCTCTTAACTCAGTGGCCGCCGCCACCTTTAGGGGACGCACCTGCCCAGCTTTCATGCAAAAGAGCTCTGGAACCCCTCTGACTGCTGCTTGTTGAGGCTATTTTGGACCAGTAGCCGAGCATAATGCTCCCCTGTGGCCACTGTCCAGCGCACCGGCTTGTGCTGCAAGGCTGTGATTTCTGGTTGGGATATAATTAGATGGCATCTTTTTTTGGCTGCATGTGTTCGGGGCCATGTCAGCGAGGGAAATATGAGAACTCGGGGTCAACCAGTCAACACGATTGGCAGGACGTTCAGGGCAGAGAGAGGAAAGCAGCTCCTTTCACAAGGCCTAGTAACCTTCCCACACAGGGCAGGGTGTCGGCCACTGGTTGGAAATGGAGAGTGGACAAATTCAAGGAGGAGCAAGAGCCTGTCTCTGGGCTACTAGTCATGGTCTGTGTAGAACCTCCATTTTCAGGGGTAGTATTCTTTTGAGTGCCAGTTGTGGACTGGAAGGGCAGCAGCAGGGAAGGCTCATGGAGGGCCACTGAGAAGCAGCGTGGTGGAATCAAGGGGCTTCTGGTCTCGCAGCAGGGCTCTTCCTATTCCTTTGTACAGCAGGGGGTCAAAATTACTTGGCAAATCTTGCTTCGGAGCTGCCAGATTTGTAACAGAAACAGCCTGCCACCACAGGTCTCGCACAGATCCCAGCCCTGCTGTCTTTTCTTTTTTGCTCGAGGTTTTATGACCCTATTATATTTACAACAGGTGGGAGCAGAGGGAAATCTTTTTAAATGACATCTCTCAACAGAGGAGAAAAAGCCAACCCAGGTACTCTCCTGTTGCTGCCCCCTCCCAAGGAGTTGGCTTGCCATACACCTGCCCGGTTCTGAATGCAGTCTCAGGGGTGGGATATGCGTGAATCGTAGCTGCTGGGCAGAGCATGGACAGTACCGGCCTAGAGAGGCACGGGGCTGGACTTCTGACCGGATTTAGCAGGGCTGCTCTTGTGCTTTTTGATGTAAATCTTTTAAACAGAAACAGGGTGCAACCTGGATCAGGGCAATGCAGTGTTAACCCTCTGTTTCATCTGGATCAACAAAACAAAGAGCTTAAAGGGAGGTACGTGGGGCGGCTGCAAGAAATAGGGCCTTCTCAGTAGTGGCACCAACGCTATGGAACTCCCTTCCCCTTGACTTAAGAATGGCTCCCTCTCTTGAGACCTTTCGGCAAGGCCTGAAGACCCTTCTGTTTAAACAGGCCTTCTGAGTTCTTGGCCTTCTAACATTTTTTAACATCTTTTAATATTTTTTTTACAGGCCTGATTCTTTTATGACTTGCTGCTGCTCTATGCTCTTTTTACCTATTTTTTACTCTGACTGCTGTTTTTAGTATGTGTTAATATGTTTTTATTTGCTTTTAAATTGTTTTTAATATGTTGTAAGCCGCCTTGAGTCCCTTCGGGGAGAAAGGCGGGGTAGAAATAAAGTTATTATTATTATTATTATTATTAAAGCACACCAGGGCCAAACAGCATGGTTGTCACATTGCAGGGTTTGTGCCTAGCCCTTTCCACTGATTGGATTGGTGCTTTTATCCTGGTGAAAATGACAGTTCTGCAAGAGTTCCTTTTGACCTTGCCCATGGGGGCTACCAGAGCAGTGTGGTACAAAGCACTTCAACATTCCCTTCCTCCCCTGCTGGAACGTGAACTCGTGTTTTGTATTCCTGTTTTAGAGAGCTGAAGATTACGGCCCTGTGGAGGTGATCTCGCATTGGCACCCAAACCTCACCATCAACATTGTGGATGACCACACGCCGTGGGTCAAGGGCAGCGTTCCCCCACCTCTAGACCAGTGTAAGGACAACAGATAATTAACTCCCGAGGTGCAGCTTGGGGAGCAGTTTGGATCTCGCCAGTGTGGCATGCTACTGCTAGCATGATGGTTTAGTATTGGGGCACCCAGGGCCAAACCCCTATTGACTGGTAGAGCTCAGCCAGACCTACCTCCTGAGTTTATTGCAAGGATAACAGTAGGGAGGGGCTGGGGCACCACCCTGCGCTCCTTGGAAGAAGAGCGGGATCAAAACGCACGTGTGTTTAAAATACATCTATTTTAAGATGTCGTACTCCACTTTCCCACTCCAAACAAAACACTCAAGGTGAGTTGCATAATTGAGTTAAAAACAAAAATGTTTTATTAAAACCATAAAAATTATTTTAAGCCTCAAATAATAGCGCTCAGCAGGCCATAAAAGAAAATGCACAGGGTGGGGGAGTGGGGGTGACTCCCTTTCCTCTTCCCCTAACTTTGTAGCTTTTCCCAGAACTTGACTAACTGATGTTAGTCTTGCCCTTTTGGTACTAATGGCCAGTGCAGAGATTGGGGGGGGGGCACAGCCCTCCCCCAATCTCTCTGCTGTGGTTGCGTTTTTTTTAGTTCCTCGATGCCACTTATCAGCCACTTGCCTATCCGAAGGCAGACAGTAGAACACAAAGGCGTGTCAAACGCATGCAAAATCCAGCTTTCTTTTAAACGGCACCAGCTAGAGCAGCATTTCCAGCCCAAACACCCAGGAATAATTAAAGCAAACCCGTACCATGTTTGCCGTCCAGCAGAAGTCAGTTTCTCGAGTAAAGAGAGGCCTCTGCGTTCATAACTGGGGTTTGACCTGTTGCATTACAGAAATGCACGGCTCCGTTTTGCCCCCCCCCCCCGCCGGGAATGGCTCCAAAGGGAGGGGCCGTTTGCCCGCTGCACAGAGGCTCCCTGCTGTGGGTGCTCTGCCCCCCTCCAGCTACGCCACCACACATGTTTGTCTGTTATTCATCTTGTGACATCTTCGATGTTGTTTTCCCTTTGGGTCAGTTTGTGCCCTAGCCGCATCCTGGCTGTGGCGCACTCTGTACTTCCCCGGCCTGTGTTGTTGCAGATGTGAAGTTTGACGCGGTGAGCGGCGACTACTACCCCATCCTGTACTTCAACGACTACTGGAACCTGCAGAAGGACTACTATCCCATCAACGAGACGGTGGAGAGGCTGCCCTTCCGCCTCTCTTACTGCCCTCTCTCTCTGTGGCGGTGGCAGCTGTATGCCGCCCAGAGCACCAAGTCCCCGTGGAACTTCCTGGGGGAGGACCTGTACGAGCAGTCAGATGAGGAGCAGGACTCCGTGAAGGTAGGTGCAGAGCGTGTCAGTCAGCCGGTTCTTTTGCCTGAGGTTTACTTATGGTGGAAATAAGGAGTTCCTCAGTGGCCCTCCTTATCCATGAATTTGAATATCTGTGATGTCAAGCCTGTGGCTGAAGAGTTTCAGAGGACCTCCCAGAAGTGGCTTACGGTTGTGTCTGAGAGACGTTGGGCACAGGGAGGTCAGCAAACCAGAGGACTTCCAGTTGTGTCTGAGTGGCTTCTGAGGAGGCTGCATGCGACCTCCAAAGTGCTGGGCAGCCTCCCCGGTAAGTAATTGTAGTGCTGCACTCCCCCTCCCAGATTTTATTATCTGCGAAATTTAGTATCCGTAAGTGGACCTGGAACCGATCCCATACGGATACCAAGGGCCCCCTTGGTAAGGGGGCAAGGACAAGGTGTTAAAAACACTTGTAGTATTTGGCTGTCAAGGTGGCCTGAACAATTTTGAGCATGTGCCTGTCTCTCTCTGTGCCTTGAAACCATGTGGGGTTGAACCTTTTCTGTTTGCAACAGACATTGGGAAATTCTGCCCAAACAGCCAGATTTCACACACGGGGACAGCCTTCATGCTTCTGGCATGCTTTATGACCGTGTGAATTTCTCAGCCATCCTGCACATACCTGAGGAGCCCCTTTCCCTTTATATAAGAGGAGCCCTGCTGGATCAGGCCAAGGGCCCATTTAGTCCAGCTTCTCACAGTGACCCACCAGGCGACTCAGGGAGCGCTCTTCCATTGTTCTTTTTTCCCCCCTAGGTTGCTCTGCTGGAAACCAATCCATATCTCCTTGCGTTGACCATTGTGGTTTCCATTGTACACAGCATTTTTGAGTTTCTTGCTTTCAAAAATGGTAAGTTCCCCAGTGCTGGGGATTCTCTTTTCTTCCCCCACACGCATCCCATTTTGTGTTGCATCCCCGAGGAAATGGGCCCAACACTGAGTCCAGCACTAATGCCACTGCTTCTCCACTGTCCCGTGGATTCAGTACCAAAACCACCACTGGCCAAGCAAGAGCAGGAGAAGAGCCTGCAGATCAAAGGCCTAGTTGTTTGTTTGGTTTTCTCTAAACCGCTTTGTGAACTTTCTGTTGAAAAGCGGTATATAAATACTGTTAATGATAATAGCAGCGCACAGACGATCAGATACTGTCAAGGAACTTGGTGTGTTTGGGGAAAATAGTGTCTCTAGATCTGCCATGAGCTCCTATTCAAACCCAGCCAGCGATCCCCCGGAAAGCTGCTAGCGCATGTGTATAATACTGGTAGGCACTGGGAGGGGTGGGGTCCTGTTTCTTTAAACTTGAAGGCCATCTTCCTCTCCAGATATCCAGTTCTGGAATAGCAGGCAGTCTCTGGAGGGGCTGTCTGTCCGCTCAGTGTTCTTTGGGGTGTTCCAGTCGCTCGTGGTTCTCCTCTACATCCTCGACAATGAAACCAACTTCGTGGTGCAAGTCAGTGTCTTCATTGGGCTCCTCATTGACCTCTGGAAGATCACAAAGGTCATGGATGTCAGGGTAAGAACTGGGCAAGTGTTGCTCAGAACTGACCTGTTGACCCCTTGATCTTGGCACCCGTGGTTAACAATTGTAGACCTTGTCCCGCTGGACAGTTGTAGACCTTGTCCCGCCTGTGTTTCCCAAAGACCCTAAATGGACTGTTCAAACGGATAACCTCTCACATGTGCCTTATGACTATTCCACCCTTGAGGTTTGGATTTCTAACTGAAATAGATCTACTTGGCAGTAATCTCGAAGAAACAGAGGGATGTCGAAGCCTGATTCTTCATGCATTAGAGCTAGAAACTTTTTGTGTGTGTGACCCAACAGGTGTATTCTGAGCACATGTAGAATCATACCGCTTTCTGTAGAGCTGTCTCATTTCAGGTTCTTTTCCTTGGCTATTTAAAGAGAGCCTTGGATTGGGGCTGACATGGGATGGGAGCCAGTAGCTACAAGGGGTGTGTGGTATTGCAGGCGCCGCAGCCTGCCATGTAAGTGGCCCCTCCCACTCTGTTGGAGCCAGTATGGGCAGTTGTTTTTGCCGCCTAGAATGACTCCCATGGCGAGTAGGAGGGGCCACTTACATGGCATGTTGCGGTGCCTGCAATAATTACCATGCCCCCTTGTAGCTATGCTACTAGTGGGAGCACAGCTTGGATGTGAACAGATTAAGCCTTCTCCCAGTGCTGCAGAGTAAGGCTGCAGTTCTGTACATGCTTACAGGAGAGTAAGCCCCACTGCAGTAAGTGGGGCTTGCCTCTGAGCCGATGTGCCTTTGGCCTTGTCGTCCTTTTGGCACGTGGCTCAATACATTTGCTGTCTTGTTTCACAACAAAATCTTTCCCCTGCCTCAGCATTTTGACTCATCCCTCTCTCCACAGCTGGATCGGGACAACAAAGTTGCAGGGATCTTTCCACGCCTCACCTTCAAAGACAAATCAACATACATTGAATCGTCTACGAAAGTCTACGATGATGTGAGTGGAGGGCCTGCTTGGGGCAAGGGCCTTTCTAGCTGTTTGGAGGCATAAGGCGCAGGCGGGTCTTTTTCCTGACCCTAGGCGTGCAGCCACAAATCCTCCCGTGGATTCCTGATCACCAGCAAGCATCTGTCTCCTCAGGTGGCTGACTGGCCAGTCAGAGGGCCCTCGGGGTGCTGCCTTTCCTGATTCCCCAGCACAGAGCGTCCCGTTCCCACCTGAAATTTGACTCCATTGCCCGTTTGCCTTACAGATGGCTTTCCGGTACCTCTCCTGGATCCTTTTCCCCCTGCTGGGCTGCTACGCTGTATACAGCCTCCTCTACATAGAGCACAAAGGCTGGTACTCCTGGGTGCTTGGAATGCTTTACGGTTTCCTCCTTACCTTCGGTGAGTAGCCCTTGCCTTGCGGGGCCCTTCCTTGGGTGCGGCATCGGACACGGAAGGTGCCTGAACAGCTGCTTTCTCCAGGCCTTCCTTATTAACTCTTCTCTCCATGTGCCCCTGTCTTTCTCTAGGGTTCATCACCATGACCCCCCAGCTGTTCATCAACTACAAGCTGAAGTCGGTGGCCCACCTGCCGTGGCGGATGCTCACCTACAAAGCGCTCAACACCTTCATCGACGACCTCTTTGCCTTTGTCATCAAGATGCCCATGATGTACAGGATAGGCTGCCTTCGAGATGGTAATTCCTGCTTCCCCTCCAAGTAGTGTCTTGTTCCCATCACATGCAAAAGTGGGGAAAAATTTATTTATTTATTTATCACATTTTTATACCGCCCTTCTTCCAAAGAGCTCAGGGCGGTGTACATGGCTGCTCCCTTTTTTCCTCACAACAACCCTGTGAGGTAGGTGAGACTGAGAGAAAGTGACTGGCCCAAGGTCACCCAGGGTGCTTCGTGGCCGAGGGGGGATTTGAACCTGGTTCTTCCAGGTCTGAGTCTACCTCCCAAACCACTACACCACCCTGGCATGTTTGTGTGTGTTAAACCCTTTCTTCAGCCAAGGTGGACTCCCAAATTGGCTCACAGTCAGAAGCAAAATGGCTTTGGCCGTGTATTGATGTGCCCTGCGCATCTCTTCTGGTGCTTGGCAGTCAGGTGGTAGCCGTCTAGGTTTGAGGGTCTTCCCTCAAGAGAAGAGGGTCTTCCAAAAGAGCCGGTGCTGGCTGGAGGGGCTGAAGACACCAGCCCGCAGGAGCGGCTCCTTGAGTGACCTGCAGAGTCTTTGGACCTCAGGCAGTGTATGCTGCAGTTGCATCACTAGGGGTGTGGAGGGTGCGGGCTGCACCAGATGACACCATTGTGGGGGGGGTGACACCACTACTGGCCAAAATTGTGAAAATCTTGGTGTATTTAGTGATACTATCATGCTTTTTATCAGTGGTTCCGAAACTATAGGTCGCGGCCCAATTTTTGGTGGTTCATGAAACTGGCAGTTCAGATTAGGCTATGTCTATCGAGGATTAAACAAGCTGCTACCTGGGAGGGGGAGCACTGCTGCCCAATCACTATTCCAGCCACATCCCTTGGCATTTATAAATCAGGCAGTAGCCTATAAGGCCTCCGAAAAGTTTGGAAACCACTGCTATATATCATTCAACACGTACTTTAATGAAGAATTAAAAGAAACAAGTCATGTTGAAATATCTGTATTATATCAAAAGTTATAGCCAAATAACCAGAAAAAAACACAACTGCCCTATGTAGCAAAAGGTGGATTTCCTTCACTCAAAACTGACCATTCTAAGAGCCAATGAAGTGGTGTTATGAGACAGCATGGAACCAATAAGGTGTCGTTATGAGTCACCTCTCGTTTCACTGTATCAGAACTTAATACTAGAACTCTTAGGGCACAATCCTAACCAGGTCTACTCAGAAGTAAGTCCTATTTTGTCCAATGGGGCTTACTCTTGGGAAAGTGTGATTAGGATTGCAGCCTTATTCAGTTACGTGTCATCAAGTTGGCCACTGGTTTTTTGTTGGTTCCTGATTTGTTGATGACCTGCACTGTTAATATATTTAAATAAAGAAATAACTTATGAGAGTGACACCAACCCTAGTGATGCTACTAGTTAGGCAGCGCATATGGTCTTGTAATTTATTCTGTATGCTGGTACGGGAGGAAATCCATCATGGGGGTGAAGCAGTGAACTTTTGCACTGGGCAGTGCAAACCCTAATGATGCCTTTGGTGCACTGTGCTTCACATTTCATGCTCTTTCCTCCAGAGGGAAGGGGCTGGCTGGTGGGGCAGATGTTGGCTTGCTATAGAACTGCAGAATCCCTGACCCTTGTCATCACTCTCGTGTTTCTTCTCCCCCCCCCCCCACAGATGTTGTATTCTTCATTTACCTCTACCAGCGATGGATCTACCGGGTGGATCCAACCCGCGTCAACGAGTTTGGGATCAGTGGGGAGGACCAAGTGTCTCAAAATTCGCAGAGCGTTGCTCGGCAGGACGGCACGCCTGCGGCATCATCCAGCACTGTCCTCAGGGCAATAACGGAGGGCCCGGCCAATGGTGCCCCCATGGTGGCAACGGAGAGAGTAGCTGATGGCGCTCCCGCAGCCATTTCAGCAGGCTTGGCGGACGGCCCCCCTGAAGCACTACCAGTGAAAACGGCAGAGGAAAAGAAGAAAGATTAACCTGCTTTAACTTTAATTTTTTAAAAAATCCCTAACTTGACACTCTCACTGTTGGAAAATGGACAGAAGGCAAATGGGTGGGGGCAGAGTTGCTTCGGTCCTCCCGGGTCCAAAGCTTTTTATTTTCTATTCCAGTAAACTCGAGGGGCGAGCGGGGAAGCGGGTGGGGGCGTTATTGGGACGGGAGCGAGAGAGTGTGTGAGGTGTTGGCAAAGTTCAGTGTGATGTTGTATTTGTGTGGGAGAGAGAGACCTCACCCCCACCCCACCCCACCCCTCCGTAAATCTCTGTGTTTAAAAAGCAAAACTCAAACCAGTAATCATTGTGACCTCCATTCCATTGTGCGGGTATTTAGGACATTGTTATTAAGGAGTTTTCCTCCGAGTTGTGTCTCCGTTTCATAAAGAGAGCTGATTATCAGAACAAAAGCAACCAAGAAGTACTGTTTTTCTCATTGTTACATCCTAATACGGACTCTGAATTTAATAAATTCATATGGGTGTTTAAGTTTAAAAAAACCAAAACTCTGTTTCTTTTTCTCCAGGTTCCTTTCATCAGGCTTTAGAGCAGGGGTGGTCAGCCTTTCAACTTTAGGGCTCCTGGACCCTTAACAGTTGTGCAGCAGAGGGAATTTCAGCCAGGGCAGCTTGTCATCTCACAGGTGACAAACTACTGGCTCAGATTTTCTCTTCTGCACAATTGTTAAAGGTCCAGGGGCCCTAAAGTTGAAAGGTTGTGGCCACCCCCTGCTTTAAGAGCAAGGATGTGTAGTCATGGGCTTGCAGACACAAGCCCTGTGAGAATGCAGTACCTCCTATCAGCTTGTCTTTGAAACAGACAAGAAAGGCGCGCGCACACACACACAAAGTTTCTTGTTCTGTGTCTTTGAAGTGTCTTTGAAGTCATGCACTGGTTATTAGGGCTATCTCTCACACATTTTGGTTGCTTCAGTTTGCATGTGTCTTGAGTAGTAACTGGAGGAAAAAGCCCACTGCCTTTGGTGCATGCCATGCCCGGTGACGTAGCTGGAGGGGGTGCAAAGCACTAAGTTTTGCAGGGAGCCTCCCCGCAGCATGGAAGGGGCCCCTCCCTCTCCCCTTCAGAGCCATTCCAGGTGGGGGGGAGCAAAGCATACATGGCTCCAAAGGGGAGGGGCAGAGACCCTTTGCACCCTAAGGTGAGGCTTCCTGCAAAACTTAGTGCTTGGATTCCCTTTAGCTGCGCCACTGGATATGTCACACCAGGCTATGATGTCAGCTCAGCAGTGGGAGAAAGGCATTCTGCATGAGCTCAGAGGCACTCTGGCATTGGCATTATGACACTGGCTGTTCCTCTTTTCTGTTCCTGTCTTTTGCGGGGAATATGGGATGGCTGCTCTCTGGCCCAAGGTGAGAGTGGAGCACTAGGAATGTTAACCCCCCTTGAACCAATTGGGCAAAACTGTATAGAGAAGCACAGTAATTTTGCAGCTGGTATTAATGTTGGAGAAAACTTCTCCAGGGGTGCGAAGAACAATTATAGACATACCTCTGCTGTGCAGAATTCTGGGCTGGAAATCAGATTCCCAGCTAGTACAAACATCTTGTGAATAGGCAGAGCCCTAGTGATGGATTCTTGGGAGACAAGGAGATTAGGGTGGGGAAGGGGGAATAGTCTGCCTCCTTTGTATGCCAGCCCCCCCCTGTACCCCAAAACAAACCCATGAAATTGGGGTGAAAATAGCCACCTTGTTCACAGGCCTGACCTTCCTTCCTTATGTGAACAGCAGGAAATGCCTTTCAGCTAAGTTAACAGGTGGTCATGCCTCAGGAATGCATTTTTGCAGCAAGTCCTCCTCTGGCAGTTCAGTCCATTGGGCTGGGTTGTGTCTCTTGGCTCTTGGTGACTCTCTGAACGGTTTGTCTTGGAATCCTGTCTTGTAGGAACTCTTTCTTTACTGCAGAGAGTGCATAGGAGGGACTAAGCAGCGCTTGCACACTCCTCTGCCCTCCCCTTGCCTGTGTTAATTCCCCGCTTCCTTCCCTTGTGCAGCATTGCATCTATGCCAACTGAGCATAGCTGTAACCTGTATCTAACTGCTTCTCATTCAGCTTGTCTGCAGTTTGCAAAAGGAAACCGGGAAGTGCCCTTTGGCCACTGCAAATTCTGCTTGGGTCGTATCTCTGGTTCTTGAGATTTTTGTCAGGCATTGTCCTGATTTTTCCAAGCCTACCTTTTGTACCCTTAAGGACTAGAAACTTAAATTACAGCCAAGATACAGAGCAAGTTAAGGTCTGCCATGGTGCCAGCTTGCAAACTCTTGTCGTTGTTGCATCCTTTCATTCTCACTTAACGCAATCTACAACACATTTAGAGTCCAGCACTGTTCCATTAAGTCTCTCCAGTGATTTGGAGTACGGTGGGGAGAGAAACTGTTGCCTTTGAGGTACAGACAGTCTAGAAAAAATAGAGCTGTAATGTTCGAAATGGCAGGCTCTGCTGTGTGAGGACAGTCTCGGTAGGCATGATGCAGTAGCTAGTACCCCCCCATCTGCCCCCTTCCTTGCAACGTGGGGGAAGTCTGAGATGTAAAAATCTTCCCATAAAATGGGGTTGGTCAAAGTGGAGACTCTTCCCTCAAATATTGGAATCATTGGAGTAGCAAGAGAGGGAATAACATTTCAAAAGGCACTTCTGTGGGGCAGAGAGGGGGTGGGGATCAGGCCTGTGGCACTAACTTTTGTCTTCATTATCTGTTTGAGGTGCAAGTATTTGCATGCAAATTTGGACACAGACAAGAGACATTTGTACATACATACAATGAACACTCCCAGTAGATGCTGGTGTACCTTGGCTTGTCCCTGCATTGCTGTAAGATGAGGATCTGCAAATTGTTCTTCTAAAATCCAAGAGGCTTTAGGAGTGAAGCTGGTATCTCCCCCTCCCTCTTTTTGGGGAGGTGAGGCACAAATTTGTTATAAATAAAACATTTGCAAGGCCTATGCCTGCTTGTCACAAAAACCACACCAGGGTGTGGCCTCGGCTGTCCCACGGGCTCAGTTTCATGTCACGGCAGTGGAGGAAAACATCTGGACACAGATGTTAACAGCTACGCTCCAGCCACAATCGATGTTGGAAATGGCTCTGTGGCCGAAGTCCTGGAAGAGATGAAGAGAACTGCCAACAGGAAGCTGCTCCGGTCAGGCCATCTGAGAAGCAGCCCAGCCCCGAATGGCCCCAGATAACCCTCACTCTGATCCAGGCACTTGTGTTCTTTGCCGTTGTTATTTCGGAACCTTGATGAAGCCCAAGTGATGTTGGACCTCAAACACTGGGCAATTCAGCACAGGATCCAGCATGGGCCCACCACATCAAGGAACAGAGTGTGGGTTCTGTTTGCGCCTATCGCATTAATAGTTGGGTAGAGGAGAGACGCCTGGCAGGTGCCACTTTTCTCACACTCTAGTGTGACAAGTGGGACCGGCCAAAATTCCTCCTCTTATACAGCTTGTTACAAACAATTTCACTGCTGGCATGTCCTTTTTTTCCCTTGAGCAGTATTCTTCCACAGGTCTGTGTGTGCCAGTTGGGAGTGGCTTCAACATAAGTTTCTAGCCCTTAAGATGTTGACTGTTTCAGAGAGGAGGACATAATTCACGTTCTGAGCTAGCAAAGAATGAACTGGCAGTCAGAACGGGCTCCCTGAGGGTGTGCTGAAGAAGCTCTTTGCCAATGCGTCCTTTGGGAGATGTGCCATTTGCACATGCCTTAGCAGTCACCTTCCTTGAGGGCTAGCAACTTACTTGAGGATACATGATTTCTCCTTCTATTGAGTTCTTAATCTGAACCAGGATTCTGGCCGGGAGCTTGAATAAGAGAAATGCTAGCACAGTGTTTCTGAGTTTGTGCAGAGTGCCTTTCTCTCCCGACTGAGTTGATATGATATCCCAGGAATTGCTTCCAGCTCACAAGGCATGAATTCTAGGCAGTGCCAGCTTAGCAAGGTTAAATTTTAAACTTGGGAGTTAAACACTTTTCTGTTGCAATCAGCTGCAGTGCCTGCATTTAATCTCAGTTTTTTTTATTATTTCTATACAGCAAGTCCTCACTTAACCCATTTTTGCCCAGCCAATGGGGTGTACACAGTTGGCCTTGTTGCATATGTGCAACGTTGGGCAGAAATGGCTTAAAGTTATTGACAGGTTCTTGGAAACAGCAACTTTAAGCAGAACAACTTCCAACAAAACCAATTTTTTTTCCATAGGCAAATTGGTATACATAATTCAGGGCTGCATTTTTACAGCCTATTTCTGGTCACAAAAAACAGCACCAAACTTCTAAATAAAGACCAAAAACACTTCTAATATTAAACATTAAATGTGAGCTTTGCGGGCCAGAGAAAACCCACACGGACATGGGGAGGACATGCAAATTCTACTACCCAGTGACTGGCCAGGAATCAATTTTTTTTTTCCTCATCAACTTTATAAAGAAATGACTTGAAATGAAATGACTTTTAAGGGAGGGCTCGCTATACTGCTTTATAAAAGAAAAATTCAAAGAGCAATTTAAAATAAATCATAATTATAAGTATAAATTATAAAAATTATAAAAATAAACATTTAAAAATATTTTTTATAAAATATATAAGAATAAATTACACAAATAAATAAGCTTGCTTTTCAGTCCCAAAAAGGGCTCACCATCTAAAAAACATGCAGAAGAATCTCCAGCCAAAA
Organism: Tiliqua scincoides; assembly: GCF_035046505.1. Taxonomy (NCBI): domain Eukaryota; kingdom Metazoa; phylum Chordata; class Lepidosauria; order Squamata; family Scincidae; genus Tiliqua; species Tiliqua scincoides. The sequence goes on from NC_089830.1 coordinate 25,880,387, forward strand.
ATCACTGGAGATTGCTGTGCTGTGCTGGGGTGAAGAAGGACAGTGAACAGATAATGCACCGATAAGGTAAATTCTTAACATTTTTATGTAGCACTGAGTGTTCAGAGGCATAACAGACACTCATTGCCATTCATTCACACAGGCAGAGACATGCACTGCTCAGCTACCAGGGTGTTTGTGAGGGTCTGGAGAATGGCTGCCTTTGTTTTTGAGAAGCCAGGTTCAGTTTCTAGTCCTCAGCGGTTAACCACAGAGGAGGAGAAGGAAAGCAAAATTGTGCAAACAGGACTATGCAACAGGAAGGCAGGACACCAGGATGCAGGTCTCTTGTTGTCTGGTGTGCTCCCTGGGGGATTTGGTGGGCTGCTGTGAGATACAGGAAGCTGGACTAGATGGGCCTATGGCCTGATCCAGTGGGGCTGTTCTTCTTATCTTATGTTCTTAAGAATCTCCAATGCGGCTGCAATGCTCAAGTAGGGCCACCAGAGGACGCTCTGGTAATCATGGAAATCAAATCCACATTTGGGTAAACAGTGGCCTGTGGACAAAGCCCAAACAGAGCTGCCAGTTTTCATTGTTTGGCTTCCACAGAGGCACAGGGTTGTTCTTCATTATCTTGCTGTCCCGATAAGGACACATACACTCAGATGTTGGTGTGGCCCTTAAAGCACAATGGCGCTGGGTTTTAATGCATCCCAAGGGAATATGACCGATTAAGGCCACAATCCTAACCAACTTTCCAGCACCATCATAAGGGCAATGCAACTCCAAGGTGAGGGAACAAACATTGCCTTACCTTGCTGGGACTGCCCCCCAACTGCAGGATGCAGCACACGCCCCATTGGTACAGCTATGCCAGTGCTGGAAAGTTGGTTAGGATTGCGCCCTAAGTCAGATTTATTTAATCAGAGGATAGCCTCAAAAGCAACATAATCCGTCCTGAGACCATCCCTTCTCACGCCAGGTGACAATTCCCCCCAAATCCTCCGACATCTCGTACCCACATTGTGTACATAACTGCTCCTTGCAACCATCTCAAGCTCCTTGTTTTTAATCGCTGTTAGGAAAGGAAGGAACAGAAGGAACAGTATCTATGATGTCTCAAGGAAAACTCCCTTTTCTTGGCAGAAGAAGCAACTCGGGGTCAGGCCATCGACTCCTCTCCCCCTCCCACCGGACAAGGGGGGTGTTTGCTCCTTCTCACCTTTCCAAAGAAAAGGGAAATGGACGAGAATGTTGTTCTGTGGGGCCCTTTTAGGAGTCTTGACACCTCCCTGCTTTGCAAAGGAAATGTCACTGTGAGCCTGCACCCATGGGAGAGGGGTTCCTGCTTGCACTGAAGCAAGAACAGTGTCCTGGGATGCTCCTGGGATTGCCAAAACACTAGATCTGGAAAGCGAACCCATCTTCTGCCATGCGGCTGGGGGTAGGGGCCGAGCACTGATAAATGCTATTTAATTATCACCACACTGAATTAATTCTTACAAGCATTAATATTGCTTGTTGCTCCATTAATTAACACGATTGCGAAAAACCGAGGCCAGAAACAGTGGCCTCTATCATGCTCTCCAGGTGGTTTTTGGGCTGTTGCACTTCCCTGGCTGAAACTCTACCTTGCAGGGCTGGGGTGAGGATAAAATGGGGAGGGGGAGATCTTCATTATGCCACCTTGAGCTCCCTGGAGGTCAGGGCGCAATAGACATGCAAGAATTCAGGTATAGCTGGTTAAAGGCAGACTGGAGCTTAGCTAGTTTTAAATATGCATACGATTATAGGAATAGCTGTAAAACAGAAGAATGCCCCTCCCCCCGGGAGGATGTGACATCCTCAGATTCTTCTCTTCTCCCTCCATCTCTGCCATTTGACTTGCCACTGTTTCTGGCAAGGGATTCAGCTGACAAAGTCCCAGAGGATGCGGCTGGGGGGGGGGGAATACATCTGCTCTTTTTCCAGCTTGTGTCCAGGAAACAGAATTAGGCCTTGGCTCGACCTCCCTCATGCAAATACACATGGACACCCCCCCCCCAAGGGGCTGCTGGAATGTGAAGTATGAGCCTGGTTGCCTCTAAAGGCTTCTCTTCTCTTCCCCTTCCCATCATCATCATCCAGTGTGATTGGACAGTAGAGAGAACAGGGTGATGGAGACCAGATCCATCAATGGCAATTGGGGTGGCTGAGATAATGAAACAACCTCTCCCAGTATTAGCCCACTGATTCCAATGGGGAAGGCCAGCCCTTTCCAGAGGTTCTGATCGGCCAGGTTTGGGCAAATAAGAGAAGATTATCTTGCCACACCTATGCATTGCCAGTTTGATTGGACGGTGACCTAGAAATAAGGCACATCCTCTTCACAGCTGATTGGAGGAGAAAAGTGGACTTTTCACTTGCATCCACTGTTAAAAGAAAGTGTGCAAGAGGTGAGCTACATCAAACGCAGTGCAAAAAAATAAAATTGCAGGCAATCGAGATCAGCTTTGCAAGAGATCAGCTGCAAGCAATATTGTTACCTGCAACCTGAATAAAGTTCCCAGGAATCAAGCCTCTCTGGAGATACTGCTCCAAAGTGTCTGCGGACAGGCTGCTATTTCTCCTCAGTTAGGGGGAAACATTTTGAATATGCTGAGAGATAGTCTGTAAGTCCTTCATGTGCTCCAGGAAATTCAAAGTTAATTCTGAGAATAAGCCTTGACTCAGATTTATCTATAGCTGCAAGGCGACCGAGATAAGGCACAGCAGAACGGAAAACAATGACAATCTATGGCTTGTCTGTTAAAAACTGAATATTATGAAACATCCCCATTGTACAGTTCAGAGACAAATCTCAACTGCATTTTTAAAATGCCAGACTTGGCAACTTCAGTGTCAGCATGAATCAAGAATTGGGCAGAGGGGAAATAAAAAATTATGTTCTTCACAGCTCTTCACTTTGCCTTTCTTCCCGCTGTACAGCTACACTGAGATGCAGCAACTTGATTAAGGCTATAGAGCAGGGGTGTCCAAAGTTTTTGGCAGGAGGGCCACATTGTCTCTCTGACACTGTGTCAGGGGCTGGGGGAAAAAAGAATTAATTTACATTTAAAAATTGAATACATTTACATAAATATACATACATGAATATATTAAAGATGAACTTATATGAATGAATGAAGGTCTTGCCATAGCTCAAGGCCTATAAAAGGCCTTGCACAAAGCAAGGCTGGCCTTTCCTTTGCTGCCGCTACTGCATCACAGACATGAAACAGCAAGCAGTGGAGGGAGCCCTCATCCCACAGCTCACGCAAGAGGTCAAACAGTCGCTCTCACGCTGAGAGCAGTTGCGTTGGGCCAGTGCGGGCTCCAACAAATCTCCGGAGGGCCAGAGGCTCATTGGAGACTGGGGGCTCCCTGAGGGCCACAATGAGAGGCCTCAAGGGCCGCATGTGGCCCTAGGGCTGGGGTTTGGGCACCCCTGCTATAGACTAAGGGTGCAATCCTAACCAGTATTCCAGCACTGACCTAGCCGCAATGCAGACACAAGGTAAGGTAACTTACATGCCCTTACCTTGAGGAAACCCCCCCCTTGACCGCCTCCCACTGCAGGATACAGTGCGTGCCACATTGGCGCAGCTGTGTCAGTGCTGGAAAGTTGGTTAGAATTGCACCCTCAGTCAGTGACTGATCAAGGCCTCAAAAGGCAATCCCTTCTGAGAACCCAGACGCAAGGAGGACTAAGGGCCCAATCTTATCCAACTTTCCAGCACCAATGTAGCCGCAATGCAACCCCGATGTAAGGGAACAAATGTTCCCGTACCTTGAGGAGGCCTCTGTGACTGCCTCCCCACTGCAAGATGGAGCACGCACCCCATTGGCACAGCTGCACCAGCACTGGAAATTTGAATGGGATTTGGTCCAGAGTCTGTTGGTTGGCAACCTTCAGTCTCGAAAGACTATGGTATAAGCCTACAGCACCCAGTATTCCCAGGTGGTCTCCCATCCAAGTACTAACCAGGCCTGACCCTGCTTAGCTTCCAAGATCATGGTATAAGCCTACAGCACCCGGTATTCCCAGGCGGTCTCCCATCCAAGTACTAACCAGGCCTGACCCTGCTTAGCTTTGAACATCAGGCAAGACCAGGCATGTGCAGGGTAACAGTTGCTGACCAGAGTCTGTTAACATTTCAGAATGACACAGAAGAAGGAATTGTGGGAGCAGGCTGGCCATCCCACTATGAGAATGGCCGGGGCAGTCTCCTTGGGTGGCAGGCTGGCATGGGCGCCTGTCTCCATTTGGCCCTCCTGCTCCAGGAGAGAGTGATAGGCTAGATCAGCAATTTTCAATCTTTTTTCCCCCTCACACCACACTGACTTCTACGGTCTTCTCCATGGTCTTCACCAGTGACGTGTGCAAGTCCTAACCCCAAGGCTCAAGTCTCAAGTTCTTGTGCAAATTCTCGAGTAGAGTCTTGAGCCTTTAGAGTCTCTGGCCCAAATTCTTTGACCGCTGCCCATCAGCTGGGCAGCTGGAGAAGGCGCTTCTGGATTATTCCTTTTAGCCACCCAGCTGCAAATTAAAAAAAAAAGTAAGCAAGAACACGCACAGGCTACACCTCCATTTTGATCCAGCAGCTTGGAATAACTCTGAGGGGGAAGGGCCACTTGCATGGTACGGTGAGGCTCTCTGCGAAACTTAGTGCTTTGCACCCCCTCTAGCTATGCTACTGCTTTGAGTTCTAAACGGCAAGAGAAATGGGGGGCTCTGGGCTTCTGTGTAGGCTGAATCTGGCTTTCACCCCTGTCAAAATAACCTGCCATCGAAAGATCCACCATCAAGGACTACTTTGCCCATCCCTTGGGAAAGTCAGAA